>NC_046165.1:3705255-3815255 GCF_011064425.1 Rattus rattus | reverse complement strand
GTGTGTGTGGGGGGGGTGTGTGGTGTGTGTGTGTGGTGGGTGTGTGGTGTGTGGTGGGGTGTGTGTGGTGTGTGTGTGGTGTGTTGTGTGTGGGTGTGTGTGTGTGTGTGTGGTTTGTGTGGTGTGGTGTGTGTGGTGTGTGTTGTGTGTGTGTGTGTGGGTGTGTGTGTGTGTGTGGTGTGTGTGTGGTGTGTGTGTGTGCATGTGTGTGGTTGTGTGTGTGTGTGTGGGGTGTGTGTGTGTGTGTGTGTGTGTGGGTGGGTGTGTGTGCGGGTGTGTGTGTGTGTGTGTGTGTGTGTGTGTGTGTGTGTGTGTCCTCCCCAGCACTAGGATTGGTAGTGTGTGACATTGGCTTTTTACATGGTGTTGTGGCTCTGAACTCAGGGCCTGCTTGGTGAGCACTTCACCTCCTGAGCTGTCTCCCCAGCCCAGGTCTCTGGTTGTAATAGAGGTAGTTAAATCTGTGTTGATGGTAGAGAGGGAGAGGACACAAATTCTTGTGTCTACATTAGAGAAACTCTCATCCTGGGAGCCAAGAGAGACAGTCTGTTAATGACACCCACACCCATGACATAGATAGCTACAGCAAGCAGCCCCCCTCCCGAGTTGAGGTTTGCTTTTTTTTTTTTTTTTGAGACAAGGTCTCTCTGTGTGGAGTAGGCCAGCTTTAAACTCACATCCGCCCTCCTCTGCCTTGAGAGTGCTGTAATTAAAAACATGCACGATGATGTCCTCCCTAAGGGTCTACTTGGACCCAGATATCGCTGCCTTAGTCTCGGGAGTTGATGGCACATGTATTTGTTTTCACAGACTTGAAGGCAATGCTCCCTTTGTGCTAGGAATGGTTTTATAAGACCTTACAAAGAGTTAGTTGTTTATTAATGCTCAGCACCCTTCTGGGGTCACCGCAGCTTGGCAGTGGCACAGCAGAAGAGGAAGTAACTTGTCCAGGGTTCCATCTTCTGCAGGGGAATGCAGGTTCAGACTGGAGCTGGGTCCATTGTGAGCCTGAAGAGACTGTATTGCTGCCCTCACTAACAAGCGCTACCACTCCACACTCCAGACCCCACAGTTGTGTGAGATGTCTTCGCCTTCTTGAATCTGACCAATCAGATGCTGGTCTCCTCTCCTCTTTCCCCCTCATCTTCTCTTTGGAGTCTCACAGTGTGGCCCAGAAGGTTCTGGAACTCCACCTGAATCCAGGCTAGCCATGAACTCTCACAGCAGTTCTCCTGTCGTAGCTTTCCCAGTGTTGAGATGACAGGTATAAGCCGCTGCATCTGGAAGATGCCTTTTTTTGTTACTTTCTTAATTCATATTGAGTGAGTGAGTGAGTGAGTGAATGATAGGTAAGGTCTCCTGTATCCCAGCTTAGCCTCTGTCCCTGTCTTAGTTAGGGTTTTACTTCTGTGAACAGACACCGTGACCAAAGCAACTCTTCTAAGGACAACATTTAATTGGGGCTGGCTTACAGGTTCAGAGGGTCAGTCCATTATCATCAAGGTGGGGAGTGGGGAAGCATCCAGGCAGGCATGGGGCTGGGGGAGCTGAGAGTTCTGCATCTTGTTCTGAAGGCAGACGGGAGAAGACTGACTTCCAAGAATCTAGGATGAGGGTCTTAAAGCCCACGCCCACAGTGACACACCTACTCCAAGGCCACACTTCCAAACGTTGCCACTCCTTGGACCAAACATATTCAAACCATCATGGTCCTTGTAGTGGACTTCAAGGATGAGGTGCCTCCTCTTCCTTCTCCCCACCATACTATTTGAACTTTCTCCTCATTAGTTGGAATCGTATTGTCAGTTGTATACAGCTATTGGGGGGAAAAAATCTGCCTGTCCTTGGCCCATTTTCCTATTTGATTATATTTTTCTTATATAATTTTAGAAGTTCTTTGCATATGAAGAAGGCCTGACTTTCGCCTTATACCTCCCGGTCTTTGCCGGTGCGGTGAGCCTTTGCCGGTGCGGTGAGCCTTTGCTGGTGCGGTGAGCCTTTGCCGGTGCGGTGAACCATTGCCTTTGTCTCATCAGACTTTTCTACGTGGAGCCCGGGACTTTAGCCAGGTCTGGAGGGTAGAGAGATCTCCTGCAGTCTGAGGGCGTTTTAAAAGGAAGTCACGGGTTCTTCTAGAGCTTTATGGCGTGTGGTTTAAACTTTATGTCGGTTCAAACGTGGAACTAGGATCTGGCTTTTCTTTCGGTAACGATGGCTAATAACGATGTACATCCCTCCACAATAAAAGGCGGATTGCCACGCAGCGGATGCGGACTCTGCGGCAGCTGCTGACCACGTGACCCGTGTCTGCGCGGTGCCTAGTTCTCCACGTTGCCCAATTTGGCTTGCCCAGAGTCGATATCTGCCTTGCGTGTCTTTCCTCTGTTTGGGAGCATTGGGCTAATTCGTTGCAAAGCTCTGGCTCCGTGCCTGAGTTCCTGCTCAGTACTCTTCAGATCCTCCAGTGTTCAGCTTTGCCCTGGCTCTGAGGTCATCTGAACTTTTCCGGATGGGGCTGAATGGCCTTGTCGTCCTGGCCAGCAGCAGGGATCTCCCTGACTTACAGTCGGGATTCCCTTGCTGGTAGCCTCTGCCTTCTGTCTCTTCCGGCCTCAGATTTACCTTTGATGGAGAAACCTCTTCTTAGCGTGCAGAGCGGCAAATGCTTTGAGTTTGTGGGTTTCTGGGAAAGATGACAAATAGAAGCCCACTGAAGAAGTAAAAATGTCCAGGTTCCCTGGGTAGGACCCACCGGGCACGGAGGGTTCCGTCAACACGCCATCTTTACAGCACGGTTCTAGTACCGTCTTTTGCTGAGCCAGTACTGAGAGCGTGTCTTTGGGACTGTGTGACACTGCATATAAAAACTTAAATTTTTTCCTAGCAGTAATTAATTAAAAACATTTTGGGGAGTGGTGCTGGTGTTGTTGTTTAAAGAATACCAGGTATTCTTTAAACAACAACAACAACAAAACAAACTCCCATCTCCCTAACTTTACTTTGATTCCCCTCCGGTTTCTTGGATGCTTGCACTATCGATAATAGGGCTGTCCTTAGGGAAGGCTAACTGCTCCATTGCTCTCTAATATATTGCAAACTCTTGTCTCCTCCATGGGCATTCTGTATTAGATACTTCCTGTTCCTTACGTTGTCTCTGTCTTAGGGCGCCCCGTCCCGTCTTTTTGGTTCTGACTCTTTGCATGCTCTCTTGTAAAACACACAACATGCAAATGTGATTCTTAGCTGTCTGTCAGAGGTAGGCGTTTAGAGCTGTCGAAATCAGATCAAGACTTGTGCATGGAAGCTGGGATCCTCCTGCCCCTGCCCCCCTCCCGAAGAGATAGGGGAGCCACCCATTGGTCATCTTGTCACAAGAAACTTAGATGTGACGTTGCGCATTCTTAGAGAGTAATTCTGGCAGCCCTGCCTAGGGTCAGCCTGGATAAGCCTTGTGTGTTCTAGAAGCAGGATATAGTGGAGGGGCTGTGTTGTCATAGTTTTCCTAATTCCTGTCACCCCTTTTCAGCCTAAAATCCCACATTCTTTCTTCTTGTGACTGATGTCTGTGAGCATTTGATCTCTCTGGTTCATTTTTTTTTTTTTTTTTTAAATAATGAACCTCTTTTTGAGGGTAAGCATCTCTGGGAAAGCTTAGCCTTTTTACGGGCCAGAGTCCTCCCATGTCTGCAACTAGGATGAGCCATAGGGCTCTGGGAGGGGCCATCCAAGCACCACTTAGGATACAAATCCACCTTTGACATCCCTGTCAAGGGTCCTTGGATTTTCTTGTCTACCCTTGTCTCTATGTCTTGCCCCTTGTCCTTTCAAAAACAGACACACTGCAACAAAAAAAATCCAGTGTCTTAATAATTATGGTGAAATGATATAGCCATGAGGTTTACTTGGAAGCTCATCTCTTTTTATGAAGGTCTAAGGTCTAAACTTGAAAGTTTACTGTAAGAACAGTAGCATGTCATCAAACTGATTAATAAAACTCTATGCAGAAATTGCAAGCATTGCTAGATTCACTCATAAGAGTTGATTTGCTTTGCTTCATGCCCCACCCCATCCTAGCATTTCATGTGGGTGACCTGTTTGAGACCACCACTGAAATGCACCCATATCCTGCCTGTGTCTGGGTTTCCTACTGGTTCCCATCTTTTTGCCTCTTTTCTCTGCAGCTGTTTCCACTCCCTGTGTGGGTGTCGGCCAGCCTCAGTCAGTGTGTGAGGTTTCTTCTGGGTGGGACAAAGAGAGGACGGTCCCTGGAGATCCTGACAGTCGGTCTTCCCTTGCTGTTGGCTGTGCAGGAGGGGAAAAGCTGGAGAGTTCCAGTTCTGATTAACCCCGAAGTGGGGTGTGTCTGCTGCTCACTGGAGCTTGGCGCCTTTGAACTAGAAGTGCTGGGAGGAAGGAGACGCTGGTGGGATGTCAGTCAGTCGAGATCTGAAAGTAGGGTGCTGTGGGAGTAGGCAACGGAGACAGAGCTGTTTGGTCTCAGACAGGCAACTGAGTAGTTGCCGGTCCCCAGACCTTGGAATTTCCCCTATAACTTTACCTTCCCAGCGCTTATAAAGCAAAGACTAAGAATTACCAAGATGCCCCAAAACAGCTCAAGGCAGCTGTGGAGACACCAGTATACCTAGTGGCATCACAGAAAGGAACAGAGAACAAATTACCCGTGAGCCCGTCACCTGTCCACCTTGCTTTACCGTACAGAGACACTGGGCAAGCTTACATTTTGGAAGTGGAGAAGCTGGAGAGAGGAGGAAGTGAGCTCACCACAGGCTTTGCAAGACAGTGCTGACTTAATCATTTCTTTCTACGGGATTTTGCCAGGCCCTTGACATGCATTTCAAGGGGGTGGGGAGAGAAGCTTTCTCCTGAACATCTGTGGAGACCCGTTTGGGTGGGGGCCTGGAGCCCAAAGAGAGTGTGGGATAATTTAGCACATTTCCGAAAGCTGGGATGAGAGCCGACAGATCCACACTATTGTATCATGCTGGCAGCAACCCAACGGCTAAGGCAGACCTGTACACTGTGCCAAAAAGATGCCTTCATCCTGCTGCACAAGCACATTTTGAAAAATATGCAGGAGATAAGAGTATGTGTGGGGGCTTGCATTCTGGTTGTCCGAAATAAAAGTGATTAGGGATGTCTGCCAGTCTCCCTGTGTGAGCCCGTGTTGATCTAGCTTCTTGTCAGAGAAAGCTCAGCGAACCCACTGTAGCCCTTGCGCAGCCCTTGAGCAGCCCTTGCGCAGCACCCCCTGCAGCCCCTCGTGCAGCCCCCCGCCCCCCTGCAGCTCCTTGTGCAGCCCCACGCAGCTCCACGTAGCTCCACGTACAGCTCCAGGCACAGCTCCAGGTTCAGCCCCTTGCGCAGCCTTTGCGCAGCTCTCCTCGCAGCCCCTCGTGCAGCACCTCCCCTCCTCACACTCAGCAGCACGTTAATGTGTCTCTCAGCTTGGACAGCGCAGGCTTAATTAGGTCGTTTGTTCTTGAGAGTTCTGTCCCTGCACTGCAAAGCGATCGAAGAGTTTTTATGGGCAGTTGGTAGCCATAAAAAAGTCAGACAGCACATTGTTCCTCCATTTGCTGAAATTCTAGGTGATACTTAGCAAAATTTCTCATGAGGCACTTGGAATATTCTTAGGCTATAGATCAATCGGCGAAGGTCGTTTCTTGTTTTCGTTTTTGTGTGCTTTTTTTTTTTTTTTGCTTTTCCACCTGGAGCCTTTGAGTCCTAAGTAGTTTGCGATCCTGGAATGAAAGCTCTGAGGTGTTTTTAGGATGTCAGTTAAGGGCCTAAGGAAAGCATCTAAGCAGCGTTTTGGGAGGCTAGGGAGATGGCTGTGGGTATAGCGTGCAAGCAGGCAGACCTCAGATTTCCAGACTCACACACGTGGCCATGTGCAGCCCCCGTGCTGGGGTACAGAGCCCAGGAGCTTCTTGGCCGGCTAGTCTTATCAAGTAGTGAGGCCCAGATGCAGTAAGATACCCGCCTGTCCCTAGAAGAGATAAGGTAGTGAGTGACTGCAGAGGAGATCCACCGTGAAACGCGCGCGCACACACACACACACACACACACGCACATATACACATGCACGCATGTGCACACATACATGCAGCATGCATGCACACACACATGCACACATACACATGCACGCATGCGCATGCACACACAGTTTTGCTTGGATTTATATGCGGTCCTTGTGCTCTGATGAGGAGGAGGGAACTCAGTATGCTGTTTCCTTTGCATAGGTGATGAGCATGGAGTGGGCAAGGTGGAGACTGGTGACAGGGACCTGGATCCAGACAGGATAGAGCATCAGTAACAAAGTTAACCAGAAACCAGCTGTTCCCATACCTTGGGTTTATTTCTCACCAGAGCTCAAGTGAGGTGGGCTGTGTTGGTGACTATCCCTCTTGCTCATGGCTGTTTAAGCAAGGGCTGTAGGGAAGCTTTGTGACCTCAGAGAGAGGTGAGGGTTGTTCCCTGGGGTCCTGGTTTTCTTCTTCTCCCTTCTTTTCCTCTAACACATAGACCTCTGACACACACAAGTCTCCTCCTCATCCTCCCTTCCCACCTCTCCAGATGAGTTCTCCTGTAGCCCAGGCTGGCTGCAAACATTGTTTCTCTCTCAAGTGCTGGGATCCCAGGTGTCAAGCACCCTGCTTGGATTCCTTCTGTTCTTTCCCAGCTCAGAATGTTAAGTGCTTGCCATGCAAGAATGAGGACATGAGCTCTGTTCCCAGGACCTGTATTCCCAAACCAACCCAAAACAGCAACAACAACAACAACAACAACAACAAAAAACCCAAAAAAGCAAAAACAAAACAAAGCCAGGCATGGTGACTTGTATTCCTAGTACTGGGAAGGTGAAAGCGGGTGGGGGTAGGGAAAGGGATCCTTGGAGCTTACTAGCCCTTAGTCTCACTATACGGCAGATTCTGGGCCAGTGAGAGACCCTGTCTCAAAATACCAAGCTGGACAGACGGACAGTGCTTGAGGAATAACACTTGAAACTGAGATTTCTCCACATGCACTTGAACACCTATGCACGAATACCTGTCAGTTCGTGAGTGCATGCTCGATCTCTCTCTCTCTCTCTCTTCTCTCTCTCTCTCTCACACACACACACACACACACACACACACACACAGAGAGAGAGAGAGAGAGAGAGAGAGAGAGAGAGAGAGAGAGAGACTGAGAGACCTGTTTATTTCTCTAGCCATATGATAGCATTTGGTCAGAATGTTTTCAAAGGTTGTTGTCTCTGAGGTCTGGATAATGAAGCTCATTCTGTCTGTCTGTGCTGGGCACTTTGGGTGTTTAAAATGTCCCCAAAGGGTGATGAGGACACTCCACTGAGAGTTGCAAGGAGAGCCCTATAGAGCTTAGAATTTGTATTTTTGAGTGCCTGCAAGTTTCATGTTTCTTCTTTTGTGTACATTTCAGATGCTTTTGGAAGGCCAGAGTAAATGGAATAGCCTTTTGACAGAACCCACAGAAAGTGAGATGGGGTAAGGCCCAGCAAGCCACTATACTCAGCTTTGTTAAGTTAGCATTAGATGGCTCTTGGCAAAGACAGTTCCTAGAGAGAGCTCTCGTGCTTGAACAGCCCCTCTGGATGGGATGCTTGAACTCTCTCTACTCATGCTGCCATTTTATTCTTGGATGACAGCAGGCCACAGGGCAGGTGCATTTTGCACACATCGTTTTAAATTTGTTAATTGATTTCTCCCAACTAGATGAGCCGCAGATATCTCTGCACGGAGGAAACTGAAACTCGGTGAACAAAGTCCTTTGGCACCTGGGGACCTTTATCTCCACCCCACTTTTCTTTGAAACCTGCACTATGGTGGGGGGTGGGGGGAAAAGCAATAAATTGTTCAGTTAGGTGGTGCAGTTCACTCTGCAGGGGGTGCTGGGGGCACGGAGTTCTGGGTGGCTTCATTTGTCTGGCTCTTTAGAAGTTCACTGCCTTTTTTTAAAAAAACAAAAAAACAAAAAACCAGGCTTGTCTTAGGAGATAAAGAGGTTCTTGTCTATGTTAGTGTTAGTGTGTTAATGATGAATGTTAATATCGGAGAATGGGAACATGCTGTCACGTGACATGTCCTTCTGTCTCCTCCTGCCGCCCTACTGGTTTATCTATAGGTCCTGAGCCCCATTCTCTGCCCCCCCCGCCCTTGTTTTGGTTTTTCTGAAAAACAGAATTTGATTGTGATTAAGAAACATACATAATGTAAAAATTACTCTTTTAAGCCACACCCCAGGCGACCTTAAACGACCACTTATGTAGCCACAGATGACCTTGAATTTCTGAATCTCCTGAGTACCTCCTGCATGCTAGCACTCCTGGTGTATGCAGTGTTGGGGTTGAACCTTCTTGAAGGTTGGACAAGCGCTCTACCCATGGAGCTACATCTCTTGCTTCCTCCTTGTAAGCATTTCAAGCTTGCAGCTCATCGGTGTTACCGCTGTGCATGTCCTTGGCCAGTCTTCCAAGTCCTGGCCTTCGGAGCCGTGTTCACTGCCGCACCTTGCATGATGCAGACTTCAACTTTTTTTCCCAGTTGGTAAGCTTTCTTCAGTTCACTTTCTTCCCAATGATCTTCTACGTTCTTGCTGTGTGTGGTGCCTCGCTGCTTTGTGGATGCATTTAATTTAATGTCCGTCTTTTAAGGAGTTCCAGGAGAGACTAGAGATGGATCCCTAAGTGTAAGCTGCCGGATTGGGAGGAATGAATGGTAGGGCATCTTCCCACAATGCCCTGCTTATCCATAATGGATGTTTAAATGCCGCCCTGATGATGCTTGCTCTAATTCTTACTGAATCACTACCAGTCGGAAGGTGATTTCTAGCGTTTGGTTAGTTTACACAATCTTCTGTTATTTCTGTCTTCACCATCGTCTTCTTGAACTGGTTTTCCTAGACATAGTTTCCGTATTAACGATTATAAGCTTGATAAAGATGACATCATGTGCTTTCCCCTTAAATGTGGCTTATCAGTTTCTTTGTCCCCTGGACAAGAAATTATTCATTGAAGAAGACCCAGCTGTCTGTCTGTCCATGAATAATCTATAACAAGATAGGAAGAGGGGTATGCAGGGATAATGGGGCGAACCAGGTGGACTTAAGACACCCCGTCAAGCACCTGTTGTGAAGTCTGGCTGCCTGAGTTACACCCTTGCTGAGGCTTACCCACTCTGGATCTAAGTTTCATCCCCTACAAGGTGTAAGAGGATAGGCCCAGTGAGTGAAGAGTCTGAAGTTTAGATTTTGCAGGCTAGATCAAAGGAGAATAAAACCAGTGAGTTGTATTGGTTTCTTTAGTACTAGTGATACCTGACCTTGTTAAAAAGTAATGAAATGAAAATGTTCCATTTTCATTACCAAAGGAAAACCAACAAAAAACAACCCCAAACAAACAAACATCAAACTAAAACCAGTTTGGTAAGTATAAGGAATCCAGGGTGGTGGTGCATATCTATAATCTTAGAATTAACTCTCAGGAGGTAGAGGTAGAGGTAGGAGAATCAGGAGCTCAAAGCTAGCCTTGGCAAAGCTAGCCTTGTCTCTGTAGGGATTTAAGGCCAGTCTACAGGAGATCTGGTTTCAAAAAAACAAAAAAAGATAAGCTAAGGGAAAAAGAAAATTAAAGACACCCTAAATCCTACCATTTAGAGGCAATTTTGTTAATATTTTAAAAAACACCAATTTGTGCGTGTGTGTGTGTGTGTGTGTGTGTGTGTGTACACACTTGAGTTCAAGACAAGCACATCTTCTCATTGAGCCATCTCTCTGGTCCAGTTTTGTTAACACTTTTGACCTCCTTCTGGAACTTGTCATGGATAGATTCTAAAAGATGATGGATTTTGACCACAGATGTAATTCTATATAAAGATGAAAAAAATCAAATCGAGTTTAAAGGAAAAAAAAAAAAAAAGGAAAAAAGAAACTAAGAGACAAAGAGGGAGATTTGAGGGGGGGGTCTTAGAAATCAAATGTCTAGGGAAAGGTAATATCTTAGGAAATTATGATTCTTTCTCGTAAGGCTCATGTTTCAAATTAAGATACCAGCTTTTTTCTTTGAAATATTAAAACAAAACAAAACAAAACAAAAAAGCACTGACTCTATGTTCTTTCTTCTTCCTTTGTCCCAAAATTTTATTAGTTAATTGTGAGGTATACAATGGGAGATGTTGTATTCTATCCCAACGCCCATTTCTGCACCCTTTGGGGAGCATAATTTGTTCTCATCACCGGTATTTTTACCGGGATTCCGCCATTTCTGAGACTGTACTTCGATCCATTCTTGGTTGGCCTGGATTTCACTGTCAACTTTTCTATTGAGGTCCTGATGGATATTGTCTTCCCGGGGCTCCTGACTACGATCTTGGCCATGTCTCGTCTTCCCAGGCCTCCCTGGCCGAGTTCTTGGCTTACACTCTCCTGCCTTCATAATTTCATAGCTGTTGTTTTGAATTCCTTCTTGGCATTGGGAAGTTCTGGAAGAGGAAGCAGAGACCCGGCTAGTGTTTTTCTGTCTGGCACATAAGTAGCTTTTTCCACTGGATGTGCTCGTTTAATTCTTTCATTATTCCGAGAGTTTAAAGCCTTGTAGCCCGTCTGGAAACCGGCAGTGCCACTTACTTGAGGCTCCTTGTACCGCGACACTTATAGATATAAGCCTGGCTGTGAGCAGAGAGTCTTTAAGGTCTTTGAATATTTCTGTACCTCTTCTTTGAAGGGTTTTGCATATGTTTTGAATTTTTGCACATGTTTGCATGCTGTTTGCTGTTCAGGGACTGGAGTTGTTAGGTCCTCTTCCCTTAGTCTTCCAATCCAGCTCTGTGATTGTTTGCGGATCTATTTCCTTTCATTTAACTCTGAGCGATTTACCACCCCCTCACTTCCTTCTCTTGTGTCTGTGTCTGGAGGTGCTTATTCTGTTCTCTCTCGGTGTAGTTTGTGGCTTTCTTTCTGCCATTCTTTCTGGACCATTTCTTCAGCTCTGTCAGCCATTTTAAATGCCTACGGTTACTGCTTACCCATTCTTTGGAACTCCGTATCTGGTCTGGGAGGCTACTCGCTTGGGGGGGGGGTTTGTTTTATAAAGGACCTGCTCCTGCTCCATTGATGAATGCTTGGTCATCAGTTTGAATTCTTACTAATCGCCCTTCCCACACATACTTCATTTTCCTTCCCTCCACACCTCCTTACCACTTTGTCTTACTGTCTTCCTCTGCCTGCATTCCCACCCAGTGATAATGCACCCTTGAATGCAGCTGAGGGTTAAGGGTTAGGGGTTAGAGGTTAGGGGTTAGGGTTAGGGGTTAGGGGTTAGCGTCTGTCAGAGAAACCAGCACGAGCTATGTTGAGGGGTCAGAAGGCTATGGCAGAAAGATCACAAAACCTCTACTCATATTCTTTGCTTTCTTTGAGCTGTTAGTTGAACGGGGGTAATTCTCCTTCGGGTTTCGATGGTTAATTTTGCTTGCGTTTGTTTTGGCTGTTTGTAACAGCTGGGCATTAATAAGCTTATGAAAGTTTTTCCATTTTGGAGATAGAACCCATATGCTACACACACGGTCAGCCACCTTGCTACAATCTACCATAAGCTTTCAACCTGTTGAAGGTATACAGGATTGATTGTACTAACTTTTTGAAGGCACACGGTTGTACCAGTTCCCACCGTGGTGTGACCATTCTGCCTGTGGACCATTGTGGGCAGCCACCTGCTAGGTTTAGATAGAGAACCAGGGATATTTGCAACGTCACATTCTTTAGAATTTTACCATAGGAACAAGAGCCAAGAAGGGGGTGGGGACCCTCAAGGTCATAGTTAAAAGTAAAATATAGTAAAATAATCGTGGAGTGACAATCTTTTTTTTTTTTTGTACACACACAGACACACACACACACATACACACACACACACCACACACTCACTCTCACACACACTTAAATTATAGCTTTATGAAGTAATGGCTGGAAACCATTCCTGGAAATCTGATGTTGGTTCTTGTAAGGTGATACGGATGAGTTTGTGTGTCACTGAACAGAGACCTCATGCTTCTAGAGAATGTCAAAAGGACAGTAGAGCCAGGGAATGGCCAAGCAGTGCAGTGCAGTGCAGACAGTGCAGGCCAGCAGGCCAGGCCAGGTGGTGCAGGGCAGGCAGGGCAATGCAGGCAGAGCAGGGCAGGGCAGTTGGTGCAGGGCAGGGCAGGCCAGGCAGAGCAGGGCAGTCCAGGCAGTGCAGTGAAGACAATGCAGTCCAGGTGCTATTTCACTCCCCAGCTCCTCCTCCCTGAGGCTTGCTTTTCTTTTCTTTTCTTTTCTTTTTTTTTGAGGCTTGCTTTTCTGTTTAAGGTTCTGTGTCCAGAACACTAGTAGAACATCCGACCTGCCAGCGAAAGCTCCACTCCCTCCTGCACCATGGTACCTCTCTCTGGATTACAGTCCAGGGAAGCAACACCCATCCCTTCAGGACCATCTGACTGGACACTAAACTTTGCGTTTGCAAATCAGTTGCATAGGTTCAATACCTTATATAAGAGCTGAAACATGAGTGTGTTGTGCTTAAAAATATCCTTAATTTTATAACAATATATAAAAATCTATATATACCAATGTGAGCAAAAATAACCTAAGTCCATTCCAGTTTAAGATCATTGACTTGTAGAATGTTTTTTTGGTTTAAGAGTAGACTCAATAATCTACCTGGTTCCTATTATTCCTATATTATTCCTATACCCCCTCCTTTTCTTTCCAACCCTTCCTATAGAAGAAAGAAATAAAAGAAAGACAGAGAGAGAGAGAGAGAGAGAGAGAGAGAGAGAGAGAGAGAGAGAGAGAGAGAGAAAGAAAAGAAGGAGAAATCTTGCATGCAGGCCTCTGGACACTCTGTGGTTGCTAGGGAACCGTCTCTTCCTCACCCAAACTGCAGTCTGTGTCTGGCTTTCTTGGTGTCAGAAACTTTTGGCTAAAGCTTGAGTCTAGTGCTTTAATCTTGGCTTACATGTCCCACATTGGGCACCATCTGTAAAAGTGGAGGATTTTTCCTTCTGTCCCCAGGCTCCCAGAATAACGACTTAGAGACTCAAATTATATTTACAAATATCCTGGCCATAAGCTTTGGCTGGTTCTCGAACCAGCATATACATTAATCATCCCGTTATTCTAAGTTCTGCCACGTGCTGGCTACCTCTGCTCAGCTCCTGTCCTCCTCTATGTTCCTGGGTGGATCTCTCCACACCTGGCTATGTTCCAGGATCCTTCCTTTCTACAGTAACTTCCATGTTCTATTTCCTATCTCAGCTACAGGCCAGTCAGTTTTACTTGACAGGCGAAGCTTCCAAACAGACATAGATTCCCTCCATAGCACATTGTGCGGTTCCATTTGTTTGCCAATGGACTTTTGGGTGACTCCCACCCCCTGGCTACTATGAATAATGCCACTGAGTGTGCAAATGTGTCACTAGCTATGGAACCAGAGATTGAATTGATACTCTTGTGGTAAGTGTGTGTTTAACTTTCAAAAGCATTGCTGTGCTGTTTTCTCCGGATTCCTCTCCCCCACCCCCGAAACCGATACAATGTATTGAACATGATTGCCTTGATTTGATGGCTCCCTTTCCAGGCAGAGAGCATCTTTCTGTAAGTCTTGTCTTTTGCGGTCATACTCTTTCAACAGGTTTGATGGTCTAAACTGTGATGTACGTATTCAGCCCTATTAGGTTTGTAGAGAGATATGAGATAGGGCTGTGTAAAACACCTGAAGGGAGATTCAGGATGCTCCGGGCTGTCGGGTAGAACGGAGCAGGAAAAGTTTCATGAAGGACGTGGCATTTAGGGAAAGCTTTGATAACGGAAGAACGTGTTTTCAGGGTTCAGGAACAATAATCTAGGCAGAAGGGAAGGAAGGAGGAGGCAGTATGCCCGAGGAGAACTGGAGAAATGTCTGGAAGGTTCGATCAGTGTCACCTTAAGGGGTTTCAGTGGTAGACTAAGTGACCCTTTGAGTTTGTAGGTCTCGGAGTAGGAAAGACTTCTGTGTCAGGCAGAATCTTAACTGTTGTTGAGCTGAGCAATGGATGGGCTGGAGATCAGAGGGAGGAGGGGTTAGATGTGTGGACAGCTAGAAGAGGCGTCTGGAAGACAGAGGGGAAGAGATCACCTTGTCCTCACTTCTCCTGTTGGTGTCATTCCTGGGACCATTTGTGATATCGTTCCATTTCGGAATGTGTGGAGTTTATCTTAAATCATGCTGTTCCGATTGACACACGATCTGCGCATGTCCTATGCACATTGGATGTCTTCAGACACTCAGACGGATCATGAAGACTATTGATGACTGGAGAAAAAGAAAAATCCTGAGACATTCGAGTTTACTAGCCTGAGCTATCAAGGTTCTTACAGCTGGTGCTGTGTCTACTCTGTTAATCACGGGTTCGCAGCCTTGCCACCGTGAAGTGACTCTGGGTGGACCCCTTGGTGCGTAGTGTCTTTTTGGACTAAATCCCCGTCATTTTGGGAGTGTTCCATCCACCACAGAATTCCAGGCCATTTTGAATGCCTAGATCAGTTATTGTGAGGAAAAGAAATGACTTAATAAATATTTATTAAGTGGATTGAATTTGGAAAATTTTCTAGAACTCCGACTACCTCCTGACCTGCCCAAACTGACCTGAGAGCCTCATGCAGCCTCACTATGCCTGTGAGGACAGTGAAGGACAAACTCTCGGGTCTCTGTTCTTTGTAGCTCCCTTCACCGTAAAGAGGACTCTTGGGTAGGCTTTTTACAGAAAAGTCTTTGTAGCTTGTAATGGGAATGTCTGTCCCAAGACAGTCACCAGGAAGACCTGGAGGTGTGCTTTGATTGACATTGTCCTATATGTGGCAGAGAGAATGCTTGGCCTCTTAAATCAGAATATCTCTGAGGCTGGACCTCCAGGCAGGTGGCAAACAGATAACTGGCGTATGGCCGCTCTACTTGTTCAGGGACTTCTGAGTATTCTTAGCCACAGGATAGGAAAGAACTTGAGATTCCCACTGAGTGAGTTTCTCAGTAGCTGCTGACTCACCGGCTGCTGCTTGTCAAAGAGGAGGGAGGGAGACTGAGGTGGATTTGGTGTCCAGTTCATATCCTCTTCCGGGTCTTAATAATGTAATGAGATAAGGGAGACAGAATCCATGAACTCAGAGAACAGCCTGCCTCTGTGCTACTCCCAGGCACTGGAACTAAAGGTGCGTGCCGTTATGCCCAGCTGTGTGTGAGGTCAGAGGCCAGGTACCATTTTAGCAGCCATCCTTTTTGACTCTTGAGACAGGGTCTGCCACTGGCCTGGATATCTTGAGTGGGCTTGGCTGGCTGGCTTGCAAGCCCCAGTCTGTCTGTGCCTTCTCAATACTGGGATTGCAAACGTATGCCAAGACCTTTCGATTTTGTGTTATGGGTTCTGAGGATTGAACTTGTGTCCTTGCTTTGTAAGACAAGCTCTCTATTGACTGAGCTGTCTCTCCATTCCCAGGAGGAGTCTCTCATTGAGTCATTGAACAGTGTAGGAAAAATATTTAAAATTTACTTAATGGCCTTGACAGTTGTACGTCTGTGTGTGTATGTGTGTATATATGTGTGTGTATGTATGTGTATATGTATGTGTGTGTGCATATATGCGTGTGTTTGTATATATGTGTATTCGTATGTGTGTATAGATGTATGTGTATATGTATGTATATGAGTATATGTGTGTATATGTGTACGTATGTCTATGAGTATATATGTGTATATGTGTATGTATATGAGTATATGTGTGTATATGTGTATGTATGAGTATATGTGTGTATATATGTATGTATATGAGTATATGTATGTGTATATGTATGTATTTATGTGTGTATGTTTGTATATGTGTGTGTGCACCCATGTAGTATACATGTGTTTTGTGCCTGTAGCAGCAAGAGGTGACATTGGGGTCCCCCACTGTTGTTCTCCACTTTTATATTTTTGACGGGTCTTTTACTGAACATGATGGTCATTGCCTGGTCAGGTTGGCCAGCTGGAAAATCCTGGGGTTTGCATGCCACCCCCCAGCACTGGAGTAACAGACAGGCTCTGCCAGGCTGGACCTTTAAAACATGGTTCTGGGATCCTAGCTCCCCATGCTGGTCTGGCTGGTGCTTCATTGACAAAATGATCTCCTCAGCCCTTGCTCTTGTTTTTGAGGTAAGTTCTCTGTGGATCCAAGGCTGTCTTGGCTAACTTGTCAGGTTAGACTTGGGCTGGCTTTGAACTCATGACCTTCCCACCTCAGCCTCCTGAGCCCTGGGATTGAGGGTATATTTCACAAATGTTGTGTGACAAACATTCTTAAATCATTTTATGGGCCTAAATGGCCACCGTCTAGCCAGATCCAGTTTGTAAAGGAGGCCAGCTCATGTTTTGTACCGTGTGTCACAGGCAGAGTTACTGCTTTTGATGGTAAGAGACTAAGTAAGGATTTTGTTAGGAGACCTGATATTATAAAGAGCAGCAGAGAAAGGGATTTGAATTAATGGTAAAGTAGTCAACCAGATTATGCAAATTACAGGAATAAAAGTTCCCCAACAAACCTTGTGTATATTTAAAATAAGTTCATATTCAACCAAGCGTATTTCATACTTCCCGCATATGAAAACTGCACTTCCCAAATCCAGCAGAGGTGTGCTTCCCATTTCAAAGCCAGTTGGCAGCCTTGTGTAATTAAGTATTTTTTGCATGTTTTATTTTTCAGTTTCCCAGGTAAGATGTCATATGTGGATAAAACACAATTTTGGGAAGAGCGTTTGAGCCCCGAAGTTGCTCTCAGAGAGACAAAGGGTGGCTCCCACTGCAGAGCCTCTTCCTGCCTTGCCGCTCGAGCGGGAGTTTGTGCTTTCGTTATACATGTTTATTTTACTCCAGTGCCATGTAGTTACTGAGAACTGGCCTGTCATTATTGTCCTTGCCTCTTGTCCCCAGACCTTGGTTTCAAGTCCCTGTCTGTGATGGCTTCCTATTTATTAATTCCCCTCCCTTTGAGCCGATCAAATCATAATGGTGGTGGAATTAAAGCCATCCTGCTCCTTCGTCAGTTCGGTGATACAGATTTCACATTGTGTTTCTTCACGGGCTCTTTGCATTGGTGTAAGAAGTTGAAATAGAGGAAGTTATTGTGCTGGTTTTTGAACATGGAGTCTAGGTCTCTGTGTCTTTACACCAGTAAAGTCTGAAAAATACTCTTTTTCTTGGTCCATGTTCTCTAGATATATAGAGAGCGGTGCTTGAGAGGCTCCTGCCTCAAAACCTTTCCTTCTCTGTCTTTTTCTGTCTCCCAAACTTACCCCATATGAAACTGACAGAAGTTGGTTGGTTGGTAAGGAGTAGATCTATGAGCTATGATTTTTGCTATTAAAACATTCCATCCTTTAGGAAAGCTCTTTATGAAGGAAGATTAAACAACTCAAAAGAGCTCCAGGAAGTTCCTGAAGCTGACAAGAATAACTAGGTCGCTCCCTGCCAGAGTAAGCCATAAAAGCTGAGAGTCCCTCTCAGAGTTAAGCTGTGAAGACTCTGAGAAAAGCCAAGCAGCAAAGAAGACTCTGAGACCAGATCAGTTGTCTGTTAGAGACCCAACTGGTTGAGCTGCCTGCAGGCTGTACACCGTGCTCCAGGTTCCCAGCTTTGTGAGCTGTCACCCCTATTGGGGTGGCATTTTCTCAGCTTGTGTCAAATTGACAAAAACAAAAAACACCAAAATCAAAACAAACAAAACCCCAACTTTAACCAGTAACTAAAAATTGCTGTCTAGTCTTAAATTTTCTTTCTTTTTCTCTCTTTCTCTCTCTCTCTTTCTTTCTTTCTTTCTTTCTTTCTGTCTGTCTGTCTCTGTCTCTGTCTGTCTATCTTTCTTTTCTTTTCCTTCCTTTCTTTCTTTTTTTTTTTTTTTTTGAGACAGGGTCACATATTATAGACCAGTGGACATAGAACACTTCTTCCTCCCCCCACTTCCCCCCTGGGATTGTAGGTATGAGCCACCATTCCGTTTTTATCAAGTAAGATAGATTTTATGAGATTACTATGTTTGTCTAGTACTTTACCTAAGCTACAAGTAGGCTGTGTGTGTGTGTGTGTGTGTGTGTGTGCGCGCGCGCATGCGTGCGCGCACACGTGCATGCATGTGGGTACATGTGTGTGAATACATGTGTGCATGCATTGATGTGCATGTGTATCTATGCCTGTGTGCATACATTTATGTGCGTGTGTGCATGTGTATGTATGTGTATGTGAGTGAGTTTATACATGTGTAGGCATTTGTGTGTGTGTGTGTGTGTGTGTGTGTGTTAGAGCTCAGCAGTCTTTCACAAGTAAAATGAACAGCTAACCCTTGTCTTCTGATAATTATGGATGCTGAGTCACGAGAAAGCAGGCTCTGTGTTTATTTCCCCTCACAGAAGTGTGTACCAGTGGGAGCAGCCAGCTGCCTCCTTTATTTGGAGCGACCTGTCAGAGTGGGTGGAATCAGAGCCTACAGAAAGATGTGCTGTGTGGTGGTTGCTGTATCGCCTTGCTGTTTCATTTCCTCCTGGCATTCTGTGTTCATGATTTGTCATTCAAAATTTTGATCTGCATGCTGTGGAAGCCTTCAGTGAGACAGCTGGCCAGAGAGCTGATGCTACGAGAATGGGGGCTTTCTGAGAACCCGGGGTTAGGAAGATGCCCCACCTTTAAAACTCTCAGGCACTCACTTCAAGTAGCAGCCCACTCGACTACCACAGCCTCTTGCTCCTACCTCATGTGGTCTTGGTACTCTCTGAGATGCATATACACGCCTGACAGTCTCCCGTTCTCCCAGCCTAGAAACCTGCCAGAGATGGAGACACACTGAAGCCAGCTTGTTCCTAATGAAGCTGTCCAGGTTCTATAATCACTGCTTCCATTCCAAATCCTTAAAACATGATCTATTTGAATAAACCCCTCAGCACATTCTCATTTCTGAAACGCTATGAAATTAATATATTCCTTAGACTCACTGCCTGAGTGTTTGCTGAACACTTTTTTTTCTTTTTTTTTTTTACTGTTTCCTGATGCTCCATGAGCTGTGTGTGTGTGTGTGTGTGTGTGTGTGTGTTGCAGCAAATTTGCATATTAAGTGAGATCATGGTTAGAGGGGCCATCTTGGTTCCTTTGTAGAAGCTTTGTTCATCACTTACCTGTGACTTCCTTAAATGGCTAATTAGCTACAATTGATTGTTGGCGTTGATCAAGATAATTATTAATCACAATTTAAACATTTAATAGAATAAAACTAACAGTAGAGTGGTAATCTTTAATGGTCTCAATAAATATAGAACTCTCGGGATCTTCAAAGAATAAATTGAGAGCAATAGAGGAAGACACTTCATATAAACCTCTTCGTGCATATGCACGGATGTGGGTGCCCCTATACACGTGTACCCCACCCCCGCCAGGCAAGTCACAAGTCCAGCCTTTTCACAGCGGATACTCCTTTTGAGTGTTTTCTGTTGTTTTGGTAGGATTTGTTTTCTTTCTTCAGTTTTTGAGACAAGACTCACTATTATAGCCCAGGCTGGCCTGGGCTCAGCAGCCGTCAGGCACCAGGCTCTACTGGGTCAAGGGTCAAGGAGGATTTTATACATTCTTGCAAAGTACTTTTGTTCTGCTTGGGCTCAGGTATAATGAGTTTGGAATAAATCATTTTTTTTTAAAGATCGTTTATCTGGAACTTTGGAAGTTTGAAACAGTTCTCAGGAGTATTAATTTACATAGACTCAGATGAGAGGAAAACTGCATAATTGTTTTCTTATGTCTTGCCTTTTAGCCCGTTCGTATTTTCTGTAACAGATTATAAATTCTTCTGTTGTTTAATTTCTGCTTATTCTTGGTTTTGATTTTGTATTTTCTCTGTGGTCTCCAGAACTCTTAAGGCCTTGTTCTTATGATGATGTGGAGGACATTGTTTACTTCAGTGAGGGTTTGGTAGGAGACCATTTCAGTGGGAAATTTTTCTTTGTTGTTGTTTGAGACAGAGCGTCACTCTTTAGACCAGGCTGGCCTGGAACTCATTATGCAGCCCAGGCTGGCCTTAAACCTGATGCAACCCTTTTTAAAAAAATCTCAGCTTCTCAAGTGCTGAATTTACTGGCATGAGTCACCATGTCCAATTGAAATATTCATAGTGACTTCATTTCTTAAAAATTCTCATTCAGTGTGGACTTCTGAGACAGCCCTTCCCCTGCCCAAACCTTCCTGGGCTCTCCAGCCCAATTAGGAACAGCCTAGACAGCAAGCAATTGGAGAGAACTGTTAAAAATTAAAAACTGATAGGATGCTGTGTCGTCCTCCATAGTAGGTGACTTCCAGCAGGGATGTGGGGGGAGAGGAGGATGAAGCTTCATCCAGGGGCCAGGCCACTGGGAGTGTGACTATACCCCATTGAGGATACACAAATTGGACTTTATTTTTTGTTGGTGGGGTTGTGGAGCACGGGGGAGGACTGGGAAGTGAATGGGAGAAGGATGTACAATGAGAAATCAATCAATAAAATCAACGAATCAGTAAAAGTGTTATGCTGGAAAAGGATTCTCATTCAAGCGATGGCTTTTCTCTAAACAGGGTATACGCTCATTTGCACGGAGTTACTCAGGTTTTGTGTTCCTGTTTCTGTCTGCCCGATCTGAGCGTGTCTAACACATGCATAGGACTGCTGTGTAGGTAAATATTTGTGTTGAAATTTCAATGTTATTACTTGAAAAACGGGAGTATAATTCAAGGAAGCGCATGCATTTTCTTTGTACAGTATTCCCGTCTGCTGATTCATCTCCCCCACCCTTCCTCACTGTCCTGATTGTGTTTGAGTTTTGTAACGTGGCTTGTAGCCTGGTAGCGCCTTTGTTTGCCTGTTCGCTACAGAGTGTTACTTTGTAGCCAAGGCTGGGCTGGAACTTACTTGAACTTAGAGCAAACCTCCTGCCTTAGCCTCCTGGATTAGTCATACATGTTTGCCAACACAGAGCGTTTCCCTCTGTGGATAACACACATCACCATCTTCATCAGAACAGCTGTGCATGTTTACTACTTAGTTCTATACCTGAAGGCCCCATGACTTTTTCCTACGTCGTCCTCTGAGCCGTATGTCGTTCTGCCCAAACCACGTGGTCTTGTGGCTCCCGGGACATGGTAGCGTATAGCCTGTGGAAGGTTAACAAAGGGAAGACTCCATCTACGCATCTAAGGGAAGTCGCCACCCATCCTGTGTGAGGCTTCTCAGAGATGCACCTGCTTTTGGCTCCTGCAAAGTCCTCACTCCGATTTGCAAGTGAGCCTGATAAACTCACTGGTTCACCATGTTGCATTTTGGTAGGATTGCGCTCTGTCTTGAGGAGTAGATGTTTGTCCACGTCTCCTAAGAAAAAGGTCACCCAATGCCTGGTTCCTTCTGGACTCTGATGCCATTTCATAAGCCTCGGGAGCCCTGGTTGGAGACCAGAGTTAGTGGCTCCTGTCCAGAGAAGCCTGCTTGCTACTGAAGGGCAGCACAGCTGGGCATTTGCTGGAGTCTTTGGCCTTCCTTCTACATGTCTTGACTCTAGTTTTCCAGGGATGCTCCTAGATACATTCTCTTCTGCAAGCACCTGCCAGGGGCCCCATGTAGACTCTGAACTACTAAGTAGTGCATAAGTGTTCGATGAAGGGCGTTGTTGGCAGCCTCGGGATCGGGCGCTGGGCTTGTCTGCCGGCTCGTTCTTTTATCCTGTCCCCACACCCACTGTCTGCCTTCCTCTTTCGTGGCACAGGCCTGAGGGTGAGGTTCAGTTTGTCTCTGTGTTAGCCCAGTATCGTGTTGTGTGGGCACCAAGTTTGGCTTTGGGACAGACCCATTGTCTTGGTGTCTCTAGACATGACCTGTGCGGTGTCTGCTGTCCTGGAGCATTTCCTGAAGCACACAGCGATGAATTCCAGAGGGACAGTGACTTTGCCTGTGCATTGTCTAATGTCTAGCCCAGACTCAGTGGGGCCTTCCAAAGTGCTGGCTGGGCACTGTTTTAGTGGCTTGGCATGGAAGGCTAATAGTCACTAAGGGAACGCAATTTTTTTTAAACAGGTGCTTGGTGAGGTCCTGCCCCTGGGTGCATAGACTGCTTGTCATGTTGCCAATGACATTGAGAAAGGCTTTCAAACATTTGGGAAAAACTCCTGGTTCAAACATATAAATAGCTTACCAAACACTGGGTGAGTCTAATAGTCACTCAGCAAAATAAATAAATAAATAAATAAATAAATAAATAAATAAATAAATAGTAATTGGTGGGTTTCTCCCAATGGTATCTGTTTGTAGAACTCACAACATCCTAAATTCCCATCTTCATCACGGTAGTTGTGTCTCCCCTCAAACTTTCCAGTTGGCATTTCCCCCTGGAAGGGGATGGAGAGAGTCACCAGTCCCTCACCTGAGAGTCCAGCCACTCCTGCTGTACCTGCCTCCCAGCTGTATGCAGTTCTGCCCAAGTAGCACATGACCTCACGGTCTGGGAAGTTGCCAGGGTGTGGATGAGCTCACTGAAGCGGGGAGGGGACTCGATCTACCAAGCTATCCATTCTGTGGTGAGACTCTGGTGGGCGTGGCTGCTTGGGGGTCACCTGCCGTCCTGTATGCCTATTAAACTCGAGGGTTGGATTCTGGTGGGGCTGTCGTTTGCTTTGTCGTGGGTGAATAGACACTTGTTCGTGTCTCGCTGGGAGAAATTGCTGCAACAGTCTTCTGAGTGGGTTTTGTGGCAGCAGCTTGACCCACCCTTGCGTGAGAGGCTGTGTGATGTCATCCTAAAGGCATCCTGATGTCCCTGGAGCCAGCACTTGGGGATCAGCCCATCTGGGTCTCATTCTCTGACTACCACTTGGCAACCAGGGGTTGCTGGGTGGGTTGTCTTAATGTCGGCTGCCTTGGTTTCCTCATCCGTCACAGAGGCATCCAGGGAAGGTTGTGAGGATTTAGGGACTTAGAAAGCTCCTAGGACTGTACTTGATGTAGAGGCTGCAACTTAAGTGTTGGTTAAGTTAAAACGGTAAACGTTTATTAGGAGGTGTGGCCTTGTTAGAGGAAGTGAGTCACAGGGGTTGGGCTTCGAGGTGTCAGATGCTCAAGCCAGGACCAGTGCCTCTCTCTTTCTGCTGCCAGTTGATCTGGATGTAGAAATGTCAGCTACCTTTCCAGCACTGTGTCTACCTGCATGCCACCATGCTTCCTGCCATGATGATAATGGACTGAGGCTCTGAAACCGTAAGCCAGGCCCCAGTGAAATGCTTTCCTTTATAAGAGTTGCCGTGGTCACGGTGTCTCATCACTAACTGACTAAGACGGCCCTCACACACACACTCTAGGAAATGTTAAGTTAGCTTACAGAATATTCCAGACAGTAGCAACCAGGGCTGAGCCAGGCTGCTGGGCTGTTGATCTCTGTTTTACAGCGTGACCTCAGTTGGGTGAACAGTCCGATCTTTGCTTCTCCCTTGAAGCAGGCTACAGGCGACAGTGTGCCTTTCCTAATCATTAATTTTTTTTAACAAGGACAACAGCGTTTGATCGAATACTTTATGTGTCAACCAGGCTGACATTTAAACTTCCTCATTATTTCACAAGGGGCTTGACTTTCTTATTATATTTATTTTTTCCTTGACATTTCACTATTGTAATCAATCATTGATTCTAAAGGAAGGGCACAATGCCCTTGACACTTGTGTTTCATGGTGTCATTTGGATTATGGTAATACAGCCTAGTTGGTTGTTCAAATAAGAGTGAAGTTGTTGGAGGATGGAGTAGTCTGCCCTTAATGGCTTCATAGACTAATGTGGGGAGGGGAGGCTTCTCATTTATATTTTGTGGATTTTAGCAAGCTTTAGGCAAGTGGTTTTTTGTTTGTTTGTTTGTTTGTTTGTTTTTTGTTTTTGGTCAGTGCATAGGACATGGATACAGAAACATTTTAGTTTGGGCATTAATTTTCCATTTATATTTTGTTAGTCATTCATTTTGAGGTCGTACCTTTAGTAGCTGAGGTCGGCCTTGAACCTGCTATGTAGTTGAGGAGGATAGCCTTGAGTTTACACGCCTCCTGCCTCCACTGCTCATGTGCTGAGCCAACAGCCTTGGCCCACTATATCTCTTTTATGTGGCACTTGGGTGGACTCTGGCTCTCCTGTGCTCGGCAAGCACCAGCTGGCTACCCGGACGTTGATTTCTTAAGTATTCTTTCTCGAGAGCGTGAAACCCCAGCGGAGCATCTTAGAGATCATAAGCAGTATGTAAGGTTTTTATTGAATACTTCTTTATTAAATAATAAGGCTGGCGGGACTGTGCCGGCTTGGTCTAGAAACAAATGCTGCTTTGTGGCTTATTAGAGGAAGTAGCCGGAATGCTTTCTTCTTGTTGTTGTTTACTCCAGACACTTGTAGTTAGTTACTAAGCCTCCCATTTTCCCACGAACTGAAGGAGACAGTTATCTTCTGGGGCCTCTGAGATAAGCTCAATTACCTGACAGGTCCAGGCAGTTAAAAATCCTGCTGGGAGCCAGATGGGAGCTGGACAACTAGAACTGATAGTGAATATCTATCCTGGACCCTGAGGCTTGGCCTGTCACTGCCAACCTCAGGTTGACCCTGCGTTTTTGCTTCCTTCCACTTTGACTGGAAAGGTTCTCAAAATAACCCAAAACCTGGGAGCAGCATTGATGTCCTCCAGCAGAAGGATGGTGAAATAGGCAGCAGCACACCCATTCAGTTGAGAGTTAGTTACTCAGCCATGGAAAGAAAGGAGCTGTCCAGAAAGGTGTCACACACATCTTAAAACCATGAGGCTTAGGTGAAAGGGCCCCCACGGTGGTCTGAATGACAGTGGCACCATAGGCTCATTTATTTGCGTGCCAGGTGAACAGTTGTTGGAGGAGGTGTGTCACTGGAGGAAGGTTTTGAGGTTTCAAAAACCCCCACCAGGCTCTCTGCCTGCTGCCTGAGGATTAGGATATACAGCTGTCCCCTGCTTCTCCATCCCCGCGCCTGCTTCTGTGCAAGCTATGCTTCCACCATGGGGATGATGGACTAAGCCTCTGAAACTCTAAGCAGTCCCCCAATTTAATGCCTTCATTTCTCAGACTTGCCTGGGGTGTGGTGTCTCTTCACATGGGTTGAACAGTGACACAGGCTACAGACTATATCATCCTGATCTATGCTGATCTGGAGAAGATAAAATGACAGAGGCAGAGTGGTCGTCTGGGTCAAGACTGAGGAAGGAAGCATCAATACATGGAGGACAGAGGTTTGGGCACAGTCTTCTGAATGTCACCGCAGTGGTGGCTTGGCTGTTCAGTCAGCAAACCTGTGAAGTCTGTGGCATAAATACGAGATCCCAAGGCTAGTGACATACCTTAGTTATAATAATCACATCGCTCCATCGGTCCCCTGTCACAGGGGCACCCCCACACTCATGCAAGATTCGAACAGACGTGAAGCCATGTGAAGAGAGAGGGAGTGTGGGAAAATGCTCCTGACTGTTCAGTCTTCCGAAACAACCGCTATGAAAAAATAAGTCTCGTCATTAAGTATAGAGTAAGCGTCATTAAGTATAGAGTAAGCGTCATTAAGTATAGAGTAAGAGGCTGGTGTCCATGCCTGTCTGCGGCCTCCATCTCTCAGGGCGGGAACACATGGCATCCCAGAGCACAGGGACGTTTTCTAGTCTTTGTCCTCAGTTCCTGATGCGTCTCACTTGCCTCTTCTACCCCCTTTTCTTTCCCTGCCTCTGCTCACCAGGATCTACCAGGACTGTCCCTGTTCTGCGTTGCTCGCTTAATAAAGACCGCTGAACACAGAAATCTGCGTATGAAATCTGCAGGCCACCTGCTACCACTGATAATAATAATAAAAAAAAATTGTGTTTCTCCCTTTCTACTTTCCAATATAGCATCTCCTGTGTAGCCCAGGGTGGCCTCCGATTCATAACATTCCTGTGACCGCCTCTCAGCCTCTGGAATTACAGGAATTGCACCCCCATACCCACCCCGTTCCCCTGTTTTTAAGGTCCAGCTCAGGATGCAGTTCCTCAGCCTAAGACTTGAGAATTCAAGGACTGCACCCCATCTAGAGTAAACCGCGGGCTCCAGCACTTAGCTCAGAGTGCCTGCTTTCTCTCCTCGTGGGCCCTCTCTCCACCTTCATCAGGGTAGAGCCATCTGGTTTGAAGTCACGGTTTCCCATCCCTCAGAATGGAAAGTGCAGTTGCTCTAGTGCAGGGGCCTGCAGATGCCTGCTAATGGTGGTGAGCTCTGTCCTTGCGACATCGAGTGACAACATGCCTTAGACAGGAGTAGCCATCTCTGTAGATGATGAGTGAGTAAATCAGGTGACAGGCTTTGCCTTTAGGGTGGGCCGGGTAGCATGGCAGGCTCTGGTGTTTGGAGATGCTGACCTGTGCCGGTTAGGAAGAGAACCTTTCTTTGGCCAGTGGCTGTGATTAAGGAGGGCAAGAAATGTACCCAGTTATAGTTCTGGAGCACTGTTCTTATGACATGAGTGGGGTCGGCAAAGTAATTGATTCCCTCACAGGAGTCCACCGTCACCTGATATCTTTTTCGCCTGGCTGTCCTGGTTAGTTTTATCAAGTTGACACAGTTATAGAGTCATCTGAGAAGAGAAACCTCCATCAGACTAACCTGTAGACGAATCTTTAGGGGCGCTTTCTTGATTAATGATCGATGGGGGAGGGTCCAGCTATAGGAGGTGTCTGTCGCCCGTGGGCAGTGGTCCTGGGGCATAGAAGAATTTGTCTCGGAAAAAGCAAGCCTGTAGGCAACATTCCTCCGTGGTCTCTGACAGTCCCTGCCTCCAGGTTCCTGCCTTGGATTCCTACCCTGACTTCCGTCATGAGAGATCTGTGAGATGAAGTGAACTCTTTTGCCCTCAAGTTGCTTTTGGTCATGGTGTTTGATCTTTTCAGTAGAAAGCTGACTAGGATACAGGCCTTCTTACTTTCAGGTAAAACAGAAGCTGAAGGAATGCAGACAGTCAGCATCTGCCACGGACGGTCATCAAAGGTTGAGTTATGGTTATTTTCCCTGTCCTGGTTTCTTGATTACCTACAGGGATAAAGGAACTTTTGTTTCCCAGTTGCATTTTGTCATTGCAGGAAATAGGCTCACCCAAATCAGTCGGGTGTAAGCAAAGGTAGCGCAAAGGTAGCGTCTCTGTTGAGAGAGGTTGCAGTGTGAATTGAAAATTGATTGGTGGGAGTTGGCCCCTTTTCTTGCCAAGAGCTGTTGGAAACATTGTATTCAGTGAGTGGGAGTTTCCCAGACGCAGTGCTGAGCTCCTAGGTATGTGGACAGTTTGCTTAGCGTTGTTAATGATGGTGGATTTATACAGTCTGTCCACGCCACCCTCCTGGAACCTTTTGAATCAGAATGATTCCAAACTCACCTGTGAGGTGGAACATGCCTCTCACCACAGCACATTGGGGTATGTGGGAGACAGGTGGGAAGATGGGGAGTTCAAGGTCATTGTCAGTTGTGTAACGAATTCCAAGAGGAACAAAAAAAATAAAACAGTGATTCCCAGACTAGGTGTGCATCAGCACAACCAAAGACTTCTTAAAACACAGGTTGTGGGGTCCTGGCTGAGGTGGAGAGCCAGAGTTGAGGAGATGGGGAGGGACTGCAGGAAGGAGGTGAGCATGGGCTCCACTCACCTTCACCCAGTGGGCTAAACAATAAGTTCATGTAGAACCAAGGAGAATAGTGGGATGCGAGGCTGCACATACTGGCATGGTACTCGGCGCTGATTAAAATCGGGTTTTTTAGTTTAGGACCCAGTGAAGACTGAGCTTTTGGATTTTATTTTCCTTTCATGGGGTGGGAGTTGGGGTGTGTGTGCTGGAGACCCAAAATTGGATTTCTGAAGCTCCAAGTGTAAAAATACTAAAAATAAAAGAAATACCCCTCTTATTTAGTTAGATGTCTTCTCTAGATATTTCTTGGAAGTGTTTAATCAAGAAACATTTTTGTCCCCCTGAGATGGTCTCGCGTGCTACAGAATAATCGGTGTAGCTGAGGGTGACACCTTGAACTTCTGATTCTCCGGCTTCTCCTGAGTGTGGGCGGTAGAGGTCTGCACCCGATGCCCGGCTGAAGACACTGCAATGTTCCTATAGGTACTTAGTGTTTACTGTGGTAGGTGAGGAAGGCTGGAGACTCGGCTACAGTTGAGTTTTCTTAGCTCTTCGTCCCCTCCCAGGAATAGAACACCAAGCTGAGAGATGACCCTGTCCTCGGACAATCAGCAGGTCTGAGCCACCCTCCCTTTTCAACCACCTAGGTGACATAAAACTGTTCCTTTTGCCAAAAATACAACCAACCAGTCAACCTCTGCTGCTGCAAAGGCTTCTGCCGAGCTCTCTCAGAACCCCTTATCAGTGGGCCCCCTTGGTGCCGTCTCTGGCAGGCAGAGGTCTGGTTTGTCTCTATTTTCCCCTCTCCTGGGGCCTGGTGACAGGGGCCAGGAACACAAGGTGTCTTTGTCCTGGAGGTTTCTGCTCCCACAGGCGGAGCAGATGAACCGAGCTGTTGGGGATTGGTTACACACCCTTTGTCCTTTGCACTCCCAGGTGTTTGACACACTTGACTTTCATCCCCACGGTATGGCACATGCACACTCCTTTGCTCTGCAAGTGTGGCATCGGGAAATGTTCCAAGGACACCAGGTGGCAGCGTCTCTGTGCCAGCCTGTCTTCCTCCAGGGTCTCACCTGTGAGTAACAACTTGGGGTGTGGGGTGCCTTTTTTGTAAGCTGGTACTTTTCAGGAGCGTACATTTAAAACCGGAAGGGGAATACTGTTGTGCGCACAGTGACTCTTTGTCACCCATCTTGGTGTCGAGGTGTCCCTTTTCGCCGATTACATTTCAGTAGATTTATGCTCTAGATAGGGCTGGAATCCTCACTCAGCAGGGACTCAGAGAGGGAAAATTACCTACTTACACCCTAGTAGGTAATAGACCTGTGGGGTATAATTTTGCAGAAGCGGTTTTATTATTTTTATTAATTCGTGTGGTCAGAGGTCAGCTCTCTTTTTTACCATGTGGGCGCCTTGGAAGAGACAGTTTGTCAGGCTTGTGAGCAAAGCACCTTTATCTGATAAACCATCTCATTGGCCTGGCCCTGAGGTATTCTGTGTGGGGTGTGTGTGTGTGTGTGTGTGTGTGTGTGTGTGTGTGTGTGTGTGTGTGTGAGAGAGAGAGGAGAGAGAGAGAGAGAGAGAGAGAGAGAGAGAGAGAGAGAGAGAGAGAGAGTGTGTGTATTTGTGTGCATGTGGGCACTCATGTTAGGCTCCAGTGGGACTCCAGTGTCTTCCTCTATTGCTCTAGACCAGTGGTTTACAACCTTACTAATACTGTGGCCCTTTAATACAGTTCCTCATGTTGTAGTGACCTTTAACCACAAAATTATATTTTTTGCTACTTTGTAACTATAACTTTGTTACTGTTATGAACTCTAATATACACATCTGTGTTTTCCGATGGTCTTAGGGGACCCTGGGGTTTAGAAATGCTACTCTATACCGTAGCTTTTTGAGGCAAGGTCTGTGGCTGAACCTGAGGCCTGCTGTTTTGTCTACTTGGCTCTTGTCTCCCTACTCCATTTCCTACCCAGTGCTGTGGTTACAGATAGGTACTCCTGTGCCTGGATTTTATGTGGGGGACCCAAACTCAGGTTCTCCAGTTTATGTAGCAAGCATTCTTACCCACCGACTCATCTCCCCAGATCCCTCTAGTACACAAAATTTAAAACATCTGAAAAGGTGCTCAATGAAGAACTAGGCTTGAGTTCTCCTGGTGTTAGCCTTCACCAGATAGGTGCCATGATGCAGCAACCTGCTTCCTGATGCCTGTCTTTCTATCCTCCTAGAGGGTTCTGTGTCCGTAGGCCCCACCACAGACTGTTTGCTGGTTTGGATGTAAAAGGCTTATGCATTTGCACACTTGGCATTATCTCATGGTGTTATCTCTAGATAATGCTCTTGTTTTAGACCGTGGCACTGGCTACACCAGCCAGCACTGGCTGGACGCTGAAGTTGCTGAGGAGTGGGCCTGGAATGTTATAGCCGGCCTGCCTTCCTGTTCCGGTCTCTCTGGTATCTGCTAGACAGAAGCAAGCAGTCTTGCATTCTCCATACCACCGTTGCCTGGAGCTGTTCGTGTCTACCTGCCTTCCTGCCGGCATGGACCGTACCCTCAAACATGAGCCCAAATAAATGTTCCCTGAACTCACTTCAAGTCTGGTATTGGGTCACAGTGACAAGGAAAGTGGTGAACACCGCCCCCCTCCAGAATCACTCATCTGCCCATACCCTTCCACTCTTCCCGTACCCCTTAACTCAGACATGTACAACTTCATGTACAATCCAAAGGTCTATTCTGTGACCTTTACCCCATAGGACTTATCTGTTGCTCCAGAAAAATCCAATCTCCCTGTGATCTTTATCTCACCATCCTCACCCTAGCAACCTGTTTTTAGTGGTTATCCTAGGAATAAACCGTTTCTTGGTATTCTGAGAATATTTTTTTTCTTGTACAAAAGGTAGTGAGCCTGAAAAGGGCCCATAATCTCTGCATCTTGCCTTCTTCCTCTGTGCCAGTCAGCCAGTGTCTTCACATAGTGAGGTAATGCTCCCATCTACGTCAGGGCTAAAAGACAGAGGCCATTTGGACTACATGTATTCATTAGCCTAGTCTTTGGTTCCGGCACATCCCTTTTGCAGAAAGAAATTGCCCCACGGAGTTACTTTTGGACTGTTTGTGTGCCCCTGGGGTTCTATCCCCAACAGCATGGACTGTGAAGTAGCTGTTTGCAGGTCCTTATGTCACAGCCCAGAGGCCTATGCTGGAGGAAGAGGAGTCCTTGTGATGGGTGGCTGTGTTTGCACATGTGGGTGTGTAACCTCGCAGCCTTTGTCTTTTTAGGGAAATAGAACCCTGTGTGCATAGTCATTTGCCTCTGGCGTCTTTCACGTTGTAAAACATTTTTTTTGAGGGGGAGGGGCTCATCCACATCATCTTATGAGTTAAGACTGACACTCTTGGTGCTGACTAATGTTCCCTTGTATGATGTGCTACATTTTTGTTTCTGTACTGAGATAGCCAAAGGGCATTTGGGCCCACACATCCATCTGCATGTCTATCCATCTGTCCATACATCCACCTGTCTGTCCATCTATCTCTCCATCTGTCCATACACCCATCTGTCCAGACATCTACTCATCTGTCTGTCCACTTGTCCATCCATCCATTCCATCCATCTGTCCATCCGTCCGTCCATCCATGTGTCCATCCATTTATCTGTCTGTCCAACCTACCCATCTGCCCATCCTACCCATCTGTCCATCCTTCTGCCCATCCATTATCTTCCACTTGACATGGGGTAATGCCCTAGGAGTAAATTTTCTTAGTTATTGGGGCAAGGCTTTAAGGGTTTGGATGCTAACTTTTTGTTCAGGCTTTTAGAAAGTTTCCAGAGTGTTCTTCATGCTACACTACCTTTATTCCCACTGGCCATGGGCAGTCTAGGGAATTACATTCTTGGTGATATTTATTATTGCCTTTAAAAGATTACAGCCATTCTAGTGGATATGAGCCATGTCCTGTAGTGGGTGTGCCTAGTAACCCGTCCGTACATCTCTGAAGACAGAGCCTGTTGCAGGAGTTATGATGTCTTACAGCCACTGCAGTTGTCTAGCCTTTCTCTAGAATATAAATAACTTTTAACTGTTTTTGTTGTTGTTGTTGTGTCTGACTACTTCTGGTTTCCCTGCAGTTTATCTTCCAGTCGTTTCTTTTAAAAGACTCCTAGTCATACTCCTCAGAATTCTCACCCATTGATCACATCTGGCTGTTTACATTTGGGTGGACCTTTGCCCTGGCTTAACGTTTGATCCTTCGAATGTTTGGGAATATTTCAGCGCTTTGTCTCGTTCCATTCTGGAAGACCCATGAAGTGTGTCTTGGTAGTGGTTTGTCTATTAGCAGGATGTGATAACACTTTTTTAAAGGATTTTAAATTTTCTGTTGTATTTATTTGGTTGTGTGCTTGAGGGTCGGCACAGACATGCTGTGGCATGATTTCTGAAGCGGGTCCTGGGGACTGAACCTGGGTCCTAAGCCTTGGTGACAGTCTCCGATTCCCCACTGTGCATTTTTAATTATGAAAACTTATCTTTAGTTTCTGGAATGTTTTCCTAAACCCTGCACTAAACAGTTTCTTTTCTTTCTTTCTCCTTTTCTTTCTCTTCTTCTGTTTTAACGTTCTTCCCTTTTCCAAGTCTTCAGGGGCATGCAGATCATGCCTCTGTTGTCTGTGACTAACCTCCCTGTGCTGAAGTTACACACTGGGACAAATTTGAATCTATAGCTCCTGGCGTTTCTGCTATGGGTGATATCCTGACATTTGGTGTGCTATCTTTTGTTTGTTTGTTTTTGTCATTTTGAGATACTGTCTTGCCGTGTAGCCTAGGCTGGCTTTAGATTTCCCTTGCTTCAGGCTCCCAAGAGTGGAATTGTAGGTATTCACAGCCCTGCCCCTTGTATGCTTGGTCCTCACAACATCTTATCGTTGGCGTCCATCTTGGTTGTTAGAGGAGGTCGTTTGTTCGTTTGTTTGTTTGTTATCAACTAGCTATTTGTAGGATTCTCACCCAGGAGACTCACAGGGCTCTGCCCTGCTAGTGTGGCTTCTTATGACTTGGATGAAGCCTGACCCTGATTCTCCTGCTGATTCTGCCTTCCCCTGGCCTCTGCATCAGGTGTTCCCTCCATGTGACTTGCTCATGGGGTAACTCATTCCATCCTACCTGTGCTCCGAGAAGCTGCTCTGCACATCTGCCCCGGTCATTCTGAGAACACCACTGTTGGCTGGTAGCCAGGGGCGGTCTGTGTGTCTCGGAGAACCCAGCTGTATATTGGCGTGAGCTCGCATCTCCTCTGTCTGACCTTTACTTGCGTCTCCTTGGGAGCCCAGATGTCTTCTCATCTCGGGGAAGGAGTGTGCGTTTTTGTGTTGAGCTCCTTATTGCTTTTGGGTAAATTCCAAGGGTAACTCTTTAAGCGGGGATACTGTGACCCGGCGCTCCAGTCTGTCATCATTCCTCTGCCAGATAAAAAAGTGTGTCCCTTTACACTGTTGAAGTAACGTTTCGAGGAGCGGGAAGAGTAAAGTTGCTTTGGAAGCTCCTTACGTAGGTGCAGACTGCCTATGGTACTGGTAACCTGTTCTTCCTATTGACTGTAACTCGGGCGTCCAGGGGGTGAGGGTTGGCAGAGGTGAACAGGGCCCAGGTTAACGCTGATGCACAGGTGATTTTGGGTTGGTTAGGCGTGTTTACCCAGGAGGCAGCACTGCTGGAGTGTGTGCTTCTCCGTCACGCAACAGTTAGGGTTCTTGGTTTATGACTTGCCGGCATTCCTGTGCTGTTCCCCGAGCTTGCTTAAGCTGTGTTCCTCGAAGCTTTGTGGCTGGGTTGACATGTGAATTCAACAGAGCTTTCTACCGTACCACGTAAGAAGAAAGCAAGTGTCACATCCTTTGGGAAATGACAATACTTGGAAGTAGTACAGGAATGGGGTCATTGAGGACTGTAAAGAAAGGAAGGTAAGATTCCAGGTCTCTTAGTCACTGACTCGTGGGGAGTTAGAGACTAAAGTGCTAGGAGGGTGAACGTGCAGCTGAGGATCCTGGGAAGAAAGATGGTGGGCTGTACACACACACACACACACACACACGAGGCTGGGAATGGAGATGATGCACAAGACTACAAGTGTGGTCTGCTTTGAATGTTACATTATTTTTTTTTTAAAGATTTATTTATTTGTATGTATATGAGTACACTGTAGCTGTCTTCAGACACACCAGAAGAAGGCATCAGATCTCATCACAGATGGTTGTGAGACACCATGTGGTTGCTGGGATTTGAACTCAGGACCTCTGGAAGAGCAGTCGGTGCTCTTAACCACTGAGCTATCTCTCCAGCCCTACATTATTTTTAACAACAAGATGTCAAGGAACACATCTGTGGAAGTAGTTTTGCACAGTTTGTGGAGAGGATTTTGAGACCAGTTGACTTCATATTGGATCTATCAGCACCTACACTGGCTCATCGAGCACACATGGATGTTCTGTCTTCTGCTCCCCAGAAGGCCATGCCTAGAATTGTACGTGAACAGTCTAGTCTTGTCTCTCAACATGGTGAGTTGTGCCACTAGAGTCTAGACCACTCAACCAGGCGGGTTAAAGTAGGAATTTGGCGAATCTTTATTTGTGGCAGAGATTAGAAAGATGTCAGGTAACTGAGCCTAGTCTTCAGTGGGTGTGTGGGAAGGAGGGGGTAGCTCTGACTGAAAAAGCTGTCCGTTGCTGACCTTGCCCTGTCATGGGACCCAGCCTGTCAGGGTGTATTAAAAATGAATAGCGGCCCCTCACGTTCCTGTGTGGGATGATGGAGGTGGGAGGGGCAGGAGGCAAGGCAATTCCTAGAATGTGCTCACGTCCCATGCTGGTGGATGGCAGGGCATAGCTTTGAGAGCCTAGTGATCCGTGTCAGTGGTGGATGGGGCACTGCATTCTGGTCTGTGTCTTTGGATCACTTCATGCCTGCTGTGAGAGCATGAAGGGTTTTACTGTGAAGAGACCAAGTTCTTGGGAAACTACTTGCCTCTACAGAAGAACGAAATGAGGCTTGCAAGATAACCGGCTGTTCCCAAGGACCCGGGGCGGAGTGTGCAGCATGTTTGAGGGGCATCAAATGCTGCCCCAGCTCCACATCTGCTACCTTGGAATCCCACGATGCCCCCTTCTCAACTGACTCTGTCACTAACTGTCTCTGTACCCTCCATTCTTTGTGATTTCTTGTCCTCCTCTGGGATAAGTTACTCTTTGGGATAAGTTACTCTTTTACTTTAGGGGTTCCACAGTCACTCTCTCTGTTCACACCCGTGACTTTTACTTGTAACAGTAAGGCAGACTACACCCAGAGCCTGTGTCCACCCCCACCTCCATGGAAGCCTAGGACAGGAGCACCCAGTTCCTCTGCCTGCCTTTTGCCCTGACTTCCTGTTTCCCATCATTCCAACCTCACCTGTTCTCCCAGCAGCTAGCCACGGGCAACACTGGGTTGGTTACTTTGTGTCAGGCAGTCTTCTATTTCCATTTCCGCTCTCCAGGTCACCACCTCATTTACGAGTTGCTACAGTTGCTTTGAAGCTGGACTCTCCCCGCCTCCCCTCTCTTATTTCCATGACATTTGTCGTCTTCCGGCTCATTTTTCTAAAGTTGTGTTTCTGTGATGTTATTATTGTCCTTGTGGTTCAGTGCTCCCTACAGGGAAACACTGTTCTCAGCTAGGCTTAGAGGGTCTCCATAGTCAGATTATAGCTCACTGTCAAATTCATCTGTAACTTCTCAGCCTCCATTTACCCTCTCCTTCCAACTTGCTATCTCTTTCCTTTCTCCTCCCTCCCACTCCCTTTTCCCTCCCTTCCCTCCCTGCCCCTCTCCCTCCCTCCCCCTCCCTTCCCCAGCAGCCCCTCCTCTATACTCCTGCATCTGCTTGTGCTTAGCCTGTGAGCTCCAAGGATCCTCCAGCACTTCTCCAGTGCTGGGGACGAGCCTGGTGAGTGCTTTACTAACAACCGTCCTCCCAGGCCCACGCCATCTTAAATCTTCCCAAGGTTTGCAGCCAAACGGTTCAGTTCTCCTTCTTCTGGGACGGAGGACCTCTCCCCACACCCCTTAACTGTTATATCTTGAATTGACATTTTGTTCCTCTGTGCTCTGGTGACACGGGATCTGCAGCCATCGGGTAGTTGCCCTACTGATTCTCTGTCATTGAGCAGCCATCTTGAGCTCTGTCTTGTGCTATATTGGGCCTCAGTAGGTACCGAAGTACAGAGAACACTTGAGATGAGGGCCTCTTTAGAGGGTTCCTTGTGCCATCGAGGGCAGGGTGGGGGTGGGCATATGGCTGTCTCAGCCATATGGAGTGACTTTGGCTCAAACCATGAGCTCAGAATGGACAGCAGAACCCAAGAAGCTCTGTACCCAGTGTCCAGGAAGTGACATTTGAACTGATGTTTAAAGCCATTTAAGAATTTTCTAGGTGAAGGGAGAGTGTTCAAGCCTTGTTGCTGAGACCATACAGAGGAGGGGCAGAGGCAGGGTATCCTGAGAGAAGGGTAGGCTTTTATGGGAGGGAAAAGGATAGTTTGTTTTTAGGAAAATGGCCTTCATTGAAAGTTACAGTATGCACAATGGCTTCTTGGGGAGGTGCCTTGTTGGAGGTTTGAGGGGTGAGGAAGAAGCAAAGGGTGAAGTTCTCATCATCAAAAATGAACTTCAGGAATGGCGGGCAAAAAGCGGGTTTCCCATCCGGCGAATCTCATCTGAGTTTATTTCCTCGAGTGTCAGCTGGCGAGCCTCAGTGTGCGTTCCCCTCTCATCTTTAGAATGACCACATTCTTTACTATGTGACCAAGTCCCTACAGGATAATTAGTGGGTTTTTAATGACAGAGCCCAGGTCCCGTTTTCGTCTTCCTACCCGACTTTAAAGGTGTGGAAAGTCGAGCCTGGTTATTGGAGACTTAGAACTAGAGAACAACACAGCTGAGTCTACAGTGCGAGTAATTAAGAGCTGACCATGGAAGTAGAATAAAATATATAGTATGCAGAAATGCAAAGGGACACGCAAGAAGGCACGAATGTGTAAATGTGACATTTCAGGTAGATACACAGAGACTGTGTGGTGGGTACAAGGAGGCCTCTCTTACCTAGCTGCTGTAGTTTGGGGGAGACTCAAAGCAAGGAGAAAACACTGCAAGAAAAACCCCTTCTTCTGATACCGTTTTCTCTCTTATCGCTTCCTGCAGATCTTATATAAGCTACTTTCATCATGGGAGAAATAGAGCAGAAGCCCACCCCAGCATCACGTCTGGGGGCCCCAGAGAACTCGGGGATCAGCACCTTGGAACGAGGACAGAAACCACCGCCCACACCTTCAGGAAAACTTATGACCGTCAAAATCCAGATGCTGGACGACACCCAGGAAGCCTTTGAAGTCCCAGTAAGCCAGGGGTTGTGGTGGTGTCCAGGTGGGGTTGGGTAACTTGGAATGGTCATCAGTGGTACAGTGAAGTGAGGCGCACCAGAGGGTCTCAGGCATCCCACGCCTCTCTCTCTCTCCCAGTAGGCATCACTGGACTTCAGAGCTGTACACGGGCCACCCATACTTGGATGGCTTTGCTTGGAGCTTTCCTGTGGCTTCCCATACACAAACAGATGTCCCCGAATGTGTTTTATGTATTATATCTATCATGCCTATATATGTGCCATGTATAATTGATCAGTATATATCAAGTTGTGTAATTACATCTAAAGATAGGTAATATGTGCGTTAACGTTTGCGTTCAGTGGAAGAGTGTTTCTCTAAGTGGGCTGCAGGAATTCCTTGATAGCACAGTCAGTTCTTGTCTCCCCCGCTGCACGTGTTGGACCCAGGTAAAGTCATCCTGAGAAAACCACCAGAACTCACTGCATGGTATTTCCACGTGAGGAAATGGGAGAAAGTGAGCTCATGGCCTTCCTGTGTGGAGAGTTTCAAAAGCCGTGACCCACACTTTCCACAGGACAACTGTGAAACAAGAGCACCACCCCCACATCACAGGGGCGGGGAGCGGGGGAGTGTGTGTGTGTGTGGAACCATGGAGTGGGCAGAGTCCCAGTCCTCGGCTCCTCCTTTGGTCTCTGGGTCTGGGGCCAGGAGGGGGGGGGGAGAGGTGGGGGGCGGAGGGAGGGGAGGAACCATGGAGTGGGTGGTCCCAGTCCTCGGCTCCTCCTTTCGTCCCCAGTCTTCGGCTCCTCCTTTCGTCACAGGGGGGGCGGGGGGGAACCATGGGTGGCGGAGTCCCAGCCCTCTGCTCCTCCTTTCGTCAGGGGGCCATGGAGTGGGCGGAGTCCCAGTCCTCGGCTCCTCCTTTCGTCACGGGGGGGGGGAACCATGGAGTGGGCGGAGTCCCAGCCCTCGGCTCCTCCTTTCCTCTGAGCCTCTGGGGCCCTCATGCTCTTTGTTGAGAACTCTTGCCTCAGTCTCTTTCCAGCCTCTTGCTCAAGCATCTCTTCCTAGAGATTAAGGTGTCAATTATGGTGCTGTAACCCATGGGGCCCCCAGACCCCAGACTGCACTTCTCAACTTCAGTCAGAGAGGCCTCGGCATACCTGTGTCTAATCTTTTCGGTTCTACCTTGACTGCCTGTGCCCGCATCAGTAGTCGGTGGTAGAGGAAGACAGTCCGCCTTGAACTCGGGCCACGGCTCAGACAGCCTTTGGAACACACCTGTATTTACAGCGGAGGCAGTCCGTTCATTATTTCTGTTGGCGAGGGTGCCTGAAACTTAATAGTCGGCATTAACGGTGTAACCCATCATTTAATCATTTATGGGATATGATTCAGTAAATTATATTTATTCCACAGAACATTGTTCAGGGAGTGTGAATTAAGTGTCTCAGGGAAAGATAAACCTCAGAATGGCTGTGTTTAAAACTACCAATTTTTTTTTTTATCGCACATTGCGAAACGGCCTTTGAACCTTTTTAATTTTCTTGCTGAGGAATTCATCTTTCAAGGACTTGGCCTAGGACTTCATATTCCAGCGAACAAAGCCACTGCTAATTTCTGGCATTGGGGGAAAGCACCTGCCACCCGCTGAGAATTCTGCCTTCTGGAACCCTCCCTCTCCTTCCCGGTATTCTCTCCTCCTTGCCAGACTGGTTTGGTGAAGTATTCAGTTTCTCTTTCCCATTTGCCCCTGTAGAAGGCCAGGCTCCAGCAGCGCTCTCTGTTAAATGGTGTTCCTGTGCAGGCTGCAGTAGAGAAACTATCAAATGCTGTGTTGTGCAGGCTGTGGGATCACTGTGCAGCCTCCAACGGTAGATCTTCCTAAGAGCAAAGGTCACAGCTCCACAGCCAGCTACCATCTGAGTAGAAATTGTGTCGGGACTGTGTAGTAATAGAATTGTATTTTCATCTTTTAAAATTATTTTGGGGACTGGAGCGATAGCTGGGCTATTTAAAAAAAAAAAAAAAAAAATACAGGCACAAGACCTGCCTGCCTTGGATTTCCAGAACCTATGTTTAAAAACAAAAATCCTGTCATGGCAATTAGTGTGCCCTCATAATCTCAGGGTTGGGGACCTGAAAACAAGTGAGTCCCTTGGCCTCACTGGCCATCCACTGTAGCCTGGTTGGTCAGTTCCTGGCCAGTGAGAGAACCTGTCTCAAAATAAAGGCAGATGACCCTGAGGAGCACCGTGAGGCTCTTCTCTAGCCTTCATGCTCGTTCCTGTTCAGACACAGACACACAAACGTATTTACCTTCTTGTGTTTTAAGAGCTGTTCTGTCCACTTTTAACCCCTCTGTGGAAGGAGCCCTTCCCCACTCCTGAAATTCCTGTGTGCCCTTAATTGCCCTTTTACCCCGGGCAGGGCAGTGGCTTTATTTTCCCCCCTGCCTTTTCGCAGAATTCTTGATTTGTACCCTAGTCAAGATGGACCATTGCCTGGGGCAAAAAAAATTCCACTTTTCTTCTACTGTTTCTCTTGTGCAACTTTCTTAACCTCTCAATATCTGCTCCCCCCCCCCGAAAGGGAGGTAATAGTAAATACTGCTTGATGTTTTATGAAATTAAATAAAATGGCGTGTATAAGAAGTCTGCAGCTGTCCTGGTGCACCTTGGGAGTTTTGTAGAATTTGTGGCATTTATTTACCTGGCTGATGGCTTCTCAGGGTAGGGACCCGAATTCTGGTCTCCTTGCTCTCTCCCTCTCTCGTGTAACTGGGCGGAAGATAGGGGCTCATTAGGTGTTTGCCAATCGAATGCTACAGTGAATTTATTTTACAATCAGAGTGCAGTACTTTTAATATGTCTCTTTCTGAGTTAGAGTGTGCCTTCTCGCCCACGGGCAACAGATGTTTTCCTTAAACTGGCTATAGAAAGACAGATGGATATCGGCATGTCTCTGGCTGCAACAGACTCTAAATCTCTGCCTTGTGCTCTTTAAGAGCAGCTAGAGCCCCTGGCCACCCCACAGCTGGAAGCCATCAAGACTTGGTGGTGAGTCAGCCATCCCAGGGATGGGAAGGGCTGTGGCTCCAGGACTGATCTCAGAGACCAGACCAGCTCCCCATAATTGCTTTACTATCTGTGCTTCAAAGCTCTTTGCTGAGAATTCACCAAGGCCATCTGACCTTGGAAGTGTCCCCCTCTCCCACAAGGGCAGGATGGAGCATCTTGTGGGAGCGGGTCCCCATTGCTCACAAGCCTTCGTCCTGCAGATGGGTAAGGGATGAAGCCACGGGAGTCTCTGCAGCTTCCTTTGGGGGTCAGTCTTCAGTGAACTCTTGTTCTAGGAATGAGTCTCCCGGGCCTGGTGTGTCGAAATACAGATGTCTGCAAGCAGTCATTTTAAATACAAGCTCCCTGACAGCTCCTGCACAAGAAAGCAAACCATATTCTTGGTGGCGATCTATCGTTCTTTTCTCTTTTTTCCCTTCTCCCCTCTCTCTCTCTCTGTCTCTGTCTCTCTCTTTTCCTTCTTTCTCTTTTTCTGCCCTTTCTTTCTCTTTTCTTTCCTTTCTTTCTCTCTCCTTCCTTTCTTCCTTCTTTTCCTTCCTCTTTATCTCCTCTCTCTCTCTCTCTCTCTCTCTCTCTCTCTCTCTCTCCTTTTTCTGTAGCCTTTAGAAACCTTTTTTACAAAAAAAAAAAAAAAAAAAGCCAGGACAGCAGACACCAGCCAGTCTTTTCCCACCCCTGGGTTAGCTGGGCGAGCCTCTTCAATGTTGAACTTGGATGGTTTTTTTAGGTACTTCCTCTGCACATCGGAAAGTTCAAAACCAACATTTATAGGAAGAGCTTGCCGCCTGGTGTTTTATCGCCTTGATGTTGAAAACACTTCAAATAAGCCACACCTCAGGACTGATAACACCGCTTTCTCTTCTCGGGAGGCTTATAATGCACAGTGGGTCCCAGGTCTTAGGAAGCCTTAATGACATGTGAGTCACCGGGGAATCCTATCTCCCCCGACCCCTTAGACCACCTCTGCGAAGGTCCCGAGAGAGTTTGTGTTTCTTGTTCTCCTGGCCCTCTGGTGAACAAACCGCTCCACCAGGGAGGGTGGCTGGAGAAGCAGATGGCAGCCGCCCCCTGTGTTCAGCTTCTTAGTGATTGGTCTCAGACGAGAATATAGCAGGTGACAAGAAGATGCTGCGTGCCCATCCGGGACAGGAGTGGTGGTAGGCAGTGGAGAGAGTGCAGCCTCTCCAGTGGTCAGGGTGGGAAATCACCCTGGGCTTTTACCTGTATCTGCATCATTTTCTCCTTGCTTTCCTTAGAAGCTGTGGTAGCTCTCAAAGTCTGCATAGCTTGCCTCCTTTGCCTGAAGACTGTATGTGAAGTCAATATCTGGACTCCTGGGGGTCCAGGAGAGGAGAGAGCAGGAGTCTGCCCTCAGGGTCTCCAGAACCTTTCTCGGCTTTGCTCTTTAGCTTTTGCTTTTAGCCCATCAAGGAAAACTCAGTTCGCTTGCCTGATTATGTGTGGCAGTAGGGGTGGGAGTGCCCCTGGGTCCTGACTCCTCCCCAGCAGGGTAGATCTCACAGTTACATGCAGACCAGCCTAAAAGGGAGGGGACTCACTGGCAGTGCCTTCTCAGGGTCACATCAAAGCCAGGGTGGCTTTGGCTCTGGTACTCAGGTCCCTCAGCTTAACTGTCTCCCCTCCCTTCTTGAGTTTCATGGATGCTGCTACTGTGATCCTGTTGGTGTGACCCTGCCTAGTCCTTTTAAAGACAGTATTTCATGGTACAGCTCTGAATAGCCTGGAACCTCACCACTTAAGACAGGGTAGCCTTGAACTCCCCGAGATGCTCTCCCTCATCTTGCTCTAGTTTAATCTGTCAGGAGGGCAGACATTCCAGGCCTGGGCTGTTTGGTTATTGCCCCTCCCCCTCCCCGCTGGCCCACCCTGACCAGGCTCTGTCAGAGGGCAGTGTTCTCCTTCAGTGTTTGTTCCCTTATCTAATTAGCCTGGAAATCTCTGTCTCCCATCTGGCTCTGACTAAGAGTCTCTACACATCCCTGGTAACCAGACGTCGTAGTTTTCTTGTCTGCAGAGTGAGGCGTTGGGTCCAGGTGTAATACCTTATTCTCCCTTTCTGCCCTTGGAAGTTGGGATGTGCTGTTGGATGAAGCAGCCTTTTCTGGAATTCTCCGGCAAGATGGTAACCACTGTGGGACTATTACTATTATTGTTGATATTGTTTCTTTTGCTTTTGTTTCTGAGGCAGAGTCTAGCTCCGTAGCCCAGGCTAGCCTCAAATTCAAACCCTCTCTCTCACTTGCTTCCAAGATTACAGGTGAGGTGTGTGCACCACTCCCTGGGGGTTATTAAAGCAAGATAGAACACGCGCAGTCTGATCAGATATGGCCATTGCTGTATACCTAGTGCGTTCTGTAGAGAAGGACATGGGCTGGCGATAGGAGGCACAACATGTTTCATGGGTCTTGGAGATGCAGCTTAGGGGCGTCCGGTGGTTACCCTGCAGCTCACTGAACCCCTTGGCACTGGGAAAAAGGAGTCCGAACGAAATGACATATTTCCCAGTAACGCCTGGCTGATAAACTCACCATGTTTGTCGAAGCTGGAGACGACGCCTTCACACTTGCCTTTGACGTCACAGAAGAGACCACATCAAAAATGCTCTGCTCTTTTTGTTGGTAGCAGGATTGCCTAGGGTATTTTGGAGCCCTAATTAGGAACACTCTCAAGTCGAGCCTACAGTGATTAAATGGGGCTTTCATTTCCTTACCTTCGAGATGAAATGGGCTTTTCACTGCCCTGACCCTCGCAGAAACCTGGGCAAGTCATTAATGGAGACTTGTGCTTCCAGGCTGTCTGGCTTGGGAAAGGGTGATGCGGTCAAAATTGAAAAGGAACATTTTCTGTCCGTTCCCGAGAGCCGGATCCGCTCACTCCGGCCGCTACTCCACTGCGCGTGCGGTCTGCAAGCCGTCCTCTCCCGGCTGTCTCCCTGTTAGCCGCCCTCTCCACGAGATCCTCTAGGCGGTTTGTTACCACGCCTGACACACACATCATGCTCTGTGGGCCATTCCAGCATGGCACCACGACACACTAGCCCCAGTCATTCTGTAGCCTAGCACGGCTTCCAGAACTGAGACAGGTTGCCTCTCTGCCCGCCGGGAACTTTGTTCACATCCCCTGTAGCCCGGTGAATCAAAGCTCTAAAAACTGGTAGTTTAACAATCAGATTTATATGTTAAATCTACAATACATCCACACAATGAACTAAAAACCAATTGATAAGGATATAAACTGCCCACCTAGATAAGATAAATTTGTCTACAGAAAACCACACCAGCTACCTTGGCAATTCAGGACCACCCAGATCTGGGTCACCCTTCTTAGTCTTCATCTTGATTCTTCCTCCTTCTCCTTCTCTCCCTCCCTACAAAAACTTTGTCCCCACCTTATTTTTTTTACTGTCCAATCATGGCCTTGATCTAACTTGTGCCAGCCCTCACCTGCACAATGACATCAGCCTACAGAAGGGCAGGGTTTTAAAGCCATCTTCCTGATCCTTGGGCTCTGTCAAAGGGAAAAGTTTGTCCTCTCGGAATGCTCAACGTCTCATCTTTGTGGCCCTGTGGGTTTTTTTTCTGAGAAAACCGAGGCTGGACATTAATTAAATCAAGCTGTTTTTGCCTTTTTATAAAAAGTGTTCATGGAGTTCCTGCTTCCATTTTCTATCGGCAGTCTTAGGGAATGAGGCCCGTTGGACCTGGTTTCCTCATGGAGATGAAGTACACCTGTGTGTGGACGCGCCCTGCCCGGCTTTGCAGTGTTCTCCGGCTTGCCTGGAGGAACAGGATAGACCTACATAAACTTTAATTGGCCCTTTAAAGCCAAGGCCCGGAGCACATACTGCCTCTTAATCGTCAGCCCTCGGTGAGAACAAGTGCACGGAGTTTCACGTGTCCGCTGGTCTCTTAAAAACAAGCCAGTCATTTCCCTCTCCATGTTCGTGTTGCTTTTGGCTCTTCAGCCAACTTTCTGGAATAGTCCTGAAGTCCGTTCCACTCTGCCTGGTCGTTTCTGTGCATTATTTAACGTAGGATGATAAATGGGGCCCGTCTGGGTCTAGCCTCCCGAGGTTAAATGGAAAGGCCATTTTAATGGAGGGAAAAAAATGTTTTTCTTTCTTTCATAAATCATTCCTGATAAATACTGTTAAGTTTCCCCTCTGGCTCCTTAGAAGCAAAGAGCCGAGTTTAAGCCCGGGATGCTTGCGACTGCTTCGCTCAGCTTTGCGGACTCTCGAGATCAAAGCCGTCCTCAGCCACACCGCTCAGGAATGCAGCCAGATCACAGCTGTTTGCTATTTTCTCCCTAAACTTACTCAGGAGAAGCTAATAAATAAAAGGAAGAGGCCGCAGTTAAAGAGTGTCCACCTCTGACATGAAAATGAGCCACAGTAGGAAATTTAGAAGTTTTTTCCCCCCTTCTCCTTGCTTTGAATGGAAATAATTTTTCTTAGCTCCATCTGAGAAGGTCTCGGGAGAGAGGGATGCGGAGACCTGGGTCCTCCTGACAGCTCGCCGGCTGTGTGGCCGACTTTACCACAGAGTTTACATGCTCAAATGGAGCCTCTCCTGGAGAGGTAGTGTTGCAGAGTACCCATGCTGCTCTCGGGGAGGGAAGCCTGATCCTGCTTGCTGTAAGTGGAATGTCATCTTTGTTCTTGAGCCTGGTTGAGGCCCTGCTTTTACTTCAGGGCCGTTGCTCGAGTCAGATGGGAGAAAGAAGCACAGGACAGCGCTTTGAAGTAAACACTAGCACGCTTGTTCCTCTTCCTGTGCGCTCACTCCTACCAGCCTGGAGCTCTCTTTATGTGCATGGTGGTCCTTAAACCAGTCAGGTAGCCCACTGGCTTTCTGAAGGTCTGTGAGAGCGAGTGTGGCTGAAGCAGGCAGACCGACCCACGCACTGCAATCTGGGGTCGTTCCAACCCATTGGAGGCCGAGGTAGGAAAGTTGCCACGATTCTGAAGCCAGCCCAGTCCTTCTGGAACTGCACAACTAACTGTCTCAAAAAACCCAAAATAAAAGAAAAAAAACACTGAAGGTGGGGTGTGTGTGTGGGGTTCCTCCTTAGAACTTTACGTGCAGTTTTGCTCTGTTGATTTCAGTCCCTATCATTTCCAGAGCCCAGCGGCATGCACGTTTTCCAAGAGTTGGGGTGTCTGACGAGATCCCTGCATCCAGGTCATGTAGACTGAACAATGGAAGTGTCCTGGGATTTTGAGATCCCTGTGGCCGTGTGGGCCTTGTGTGTCCGTCGAAGGGATGCTATTCCATTTGATTCCAGATATGAAGGCAGGTGTGTCTCCAATCGGACTGTTTGATCCAGCCTGTCTTATCGTTTGCTCGTTTTTATTGCTCCGAACATCTGAGTTGGGTGTGGCAGCTGTAAGTCCCAAAGCGTACATGGACGGATGGCCAGGCGGGAAGTTCCTGCGGATAGATTGATTGTGGAAAAGAACAGTTCTAAAAGCCTCCACTAGCCTTGAAATTGAGCGTGAGAGCTTTGATTAGGATTATTTCCTCCTTTACATGAGCAGGAAGTCGGACCAGATACCCACAATGGGATTCTGTGGCTCCGGTCTTATTTGTAGACTGTGACCTTGGAAACACGATCCGGGCCCCATAAGGTGTTTATCGACTCGAGAGGCAAGGTGCTGCCAGCGATAAGACCGTGAAGAAAAATAACAACTACCCTTTGCAGGAGGGACCGACATTATTTATGAGTGGGCGGTAAGCTGGCATCGAACTCTGGCAAATGTCTTCCTTTAGGTGGTGTGAAAGGAACAGTTGTTTTCTCTTAAGTTAATCTATGGAGTCTGTGTGGGGGAGCGTCAGAGTTTGGGAGGGGTGAGAGGGTGATGTGCAGGAACCAGAGTCCCACTCGAGGGCATCCGTAGTCCAGATCGCAGTTGTTGGAGCCCACAGGAGCCATAGGGATGATGCAGCCTATCAGCTGTCCTGTGTCTGTGGAAGGATGGCCTTGGCACAGGGCGGGTGACTGTGAAGGCCAAGCTTGAGAGATTTAGATGAAGTGTCAGGGAGTTGACAGGTAGGAGAGAAGTCATGGGGGTGAGCCAGCCCCTCCTGTGGGATCGGAAGACTGCAGTGGATGAGTTGGGAGCAGGGAGCTGCCGTGCATGGAGACCATAGGTGTATAGCTTTTAAGGTTACATACAGCCTGGGTGGCTCCATGCTGTCACCAAGGACCAATTGACCGATAAATATCATATAAGAAATGGTCTTCTTTTAGTAGGTACCTGTTGGGGAGGTCTTCTTTAGTAGGTACCTGAGGTCTCTGGTAAGAGGCATCGTGTGTGTCTGTGTGTATGTGTATGTATGGTTGGTGTGTGTGTGCGTGGTGTATGTGAGTGTGGTGTGTGTGTGTGTGGTGTGTGGTATGTATGTGTGCTATGTGTGGTGTCTGTGGTGTGTCTGTGTGTGTGTGGTGTGTGTGTATGGTTGGTGTGTGTGTGTGGTGTGTGTATATGTGTTGTGTGTGTGTATGTGTGGTGTGTGGTATGTATGTGTGGCATCTGTGGTGTGTATGTGTTTGTATGTGTGTGTGTATGTGTGTGGTGTGTGTGTGGTATGTATGTGTGGTGTCTGGTGTGTATGTGTGGTGTGTGTGGTGTGTATGTGTGGGGTGTGTGTGTGTGTGTTTGATACATTTGCCTTTTTTTTTTTTTTTTTCCGGAGCTGAGGACCCAGGGCCTTGTGCTTGCTAGACAAGTGCTCTACCACTGAGCTAAATCCCCAACCCCCTCCATTTGCCTTTCTTAATCACTCTTGATCACATTAATTTTTAAGGCAGGGTCTCACCCTCAACCTGGCTGTATATTCAGTGAAAGCAGCCACTGAGCCCCTGCAATTCTATCTCCACTGTCTAGCTTCAGGACTGCAAGCATGTGTGATTGTGCCTGACTTGCATGTAGATCAAACTCACACTTTGGTGGCCAGCCACCTGTCTAGCACCTCCACTATTGTCACTAAATTATCTTGAGACAAGGTCCCACTGTGTAGTCCCCGCTGACCTTGGGTTCATGTTGCCTGCCTCAGCCTCCCAATTACAGAAGTAATGCCAGACATAGCAAACAGAGGTTGCGTACTGACCTCTAACATGCCTTTTGTCTAATCCTTGTCACACTTGTCACACTTGCTTGTCACACTTGCTTGTCACACTTGTCATGGAGATGGGACTGCTTCAATCCAGTGCTTCCCAAGGATTTTGCTCATGGTTTATATCATGCGGCTTGTCGTGTAATTTCAGTGGAATTCCCTTGAAATATGAGCTATAACAGAGGCTATGGTGGCTCATCTGTCAACGGTAGTATAAGGGTGAAATTTCAATTACTCTTGATCTGGACACACCAGGAGAGAGAGTGGTCACAAAATTGCCAGGCAGTCCCAAGCCCTGAAAGGGAGAACATGCTTGAGGGCTGGAGGGGTTGCCTGTGATGCCATGACTGGACACTGCCATCTGGGCAGCTCCAACAGTGTGAAGTTGACTCACAGAGGATGGGCGAGTGAGACCCTCTCAGTCCATGATGCCTCCTGTCCACTCTACCTCCACCAAGAAACCTTAGAGCAGAGGGCTGAGCAGTCTTGCTGTGGAACAGTTGCTAACAGCAGATGCTCTCTCAGCAGGAGGCCAAGAATGCCTCACAGAAGGTGCTGGTCCGTTTTTGGTCAGACTGATGCTAACTGGGATTGTCCAGCAGAGACTGTCCCCTTGTGGAGGGAGAAGGCTTCCATCGGGCTGTGCTGTGGGGAGATATCCAGGACATTTTCTTGATTAATGATGGGTGTGCGAGTTCCTAGTCTAGTGCACCGCAGGGTAAGGAGTCCTGGGTTACATAAGAGACAAGCTGAACAAGCCATGGAGATCCATGGCCTCTCCTTCAGTTTACCCCTAGGTTCCTGTGCTGAGTTTCTGCTCTGGCTTTCCTTGTCACTGGAGCGTAACTCGTATGTCAGATAAACCCTTTTCTCTGTAAATTGTTTTTGATCATATAGTTTTTCATAGCAAGAGAGCACACAGAGCATCGAGGACCTCTCTGTTAATCATCAGCCACGTCATTTATGGGCTGTGTCTCACTGGTAGGCACCAACAAAATACACCTTCTGTTCGTGTAAATCCTGACTCCTGGGCACATGCTTTGCTTGTGGCCTGTGTCAATAGCAAAACTTAAGGACAATAATAAAAAAGAGGACGATATTTTAGTAACGCCAGCGTGTATTGAAACAGAACTCTGCTCTGAATGTTGTGACCAATGTCACTCGGTTTAGCTACTCTTGTGAGCACACTTTATTGGAGTCGGTAGGTGGGGTCTGTGGTTCACGACACAGGCCGAGAACAGCTCTTTGCCTTTTATTAATTCCAGGTCCATCACGCATAACAGTTCTAGGAGTCCAGGTAGGTTTTAGAACAAAGACGATGGTCTCTGTGTGTTGACCACATGGTCAAGTTGCCGGGGTTCACCCCAGGGCTCTGTTGACCCTCTCGTGGTTTGTCCAGCTCTCACTGAGGAGAGTTTGCTGACTGTCGTGTGGTAGAACTTCCTGGGGAGATGAGATGCACACGTCTGCTCACCCCAGATTGGGAGCCCATGACAAAGTACAGATACCACCAAAGTCCGGCTTGGTAAACCATGAGTTTCCTTGGGGTTACTTACAGGAACATGGGTGAAGGGCATTTACAGCAGCAGACACGAGTCAAGGACATCTGTATCACCAAAGCCAGCCCCATCACAAAAGCTGGGAATCTGGCACACATCCAACAGCTCAACGGGTTGGAGAGAATGAATCCCTTCCCCGTGCCTCAGTTGGTCTACACCTCTTCCAGGCAGCTTGGCTAGTTTCTTTTTCTTCCAGGTAGTTCCAGCCTCTTTTTAAGTTTTTTCTTTTTTTCTTGTCTGAGAAGAGACTCTATAGCTTCCAACTATGGCAGGGCGGGGCCTAGAGAGTCTTGTCAGTTTCAGGGACTTCCTGAAGCTACTTTGAGTTTTTTCAGCTTTCTGGGTAAGGATACAAAGTTTAAATTTCACAAGAAATTTATACAACATTGACCTGGTCCTGCTGCTGCAGTTGTTTTCATTAGCTTACTTCCTGTTTATGGGGATAGTTTCTGTCAGGCGGACCTTTCTCCTTATTGCCTTCCATTTAGCTCTCTCAGAAAGCCCTGGAAGGGGTGACCAGGCCCCAAAATATAGTTCTCATTTTCTTCAGAAAACTGGGCCAGTAGGAACCCAGATGCCAACAGTGGCCCTTAGCAACCTGCCGGCCCAGGGCTGCTTTGAGAGAACCTTGTAGAGGGTATGCACCACGTCACGCGGCTTCCACATTGCTTTTTGCCCTTTAGTCTGGCTCACTAATGCTGTCCTTTGGGTTTGTTCTGGGCACAGTTTGGCAGGACACAGGGTACTAGAGGAAAACAAGGACCTTTTCTCTGTGCCCTCCATCCATTGGATCCTTCCAGCACCCTCTTTCTACTGTGACACTGAGGTGAGGCGAGCTGTGGCTCCTTTTCTCTCCTTTTCCTTTGGTACATCAACTGAGTTGCGGCTTAATTTGGCCTTCCTGAATGGTGTAGGAGTCCACGGTGTGGGTTCCTCTTGAGGGGATAAGCCTGGTGTGTGTGTGTGTGTGTGTGTGTCCTTGTGCCTGTGTCTTTATATATCTCTGTGTATCTCTCCTGTGTGAGTGTCTCCTGTGTACATGTATGTGTATGTGCATGCATGTGTGTGTCTGTGTATCTCTCTGTGTGCTTGTGTGTTTCCCTCTGTGTATATGTGCGTAGATGTGTGTCTCTCTGCATGTGTGTGTCTCTCTGTGTATGTGTGTGTCTGTGTATCTCTGTGTGTCTCTGTGCATTTGTGTCTCTCTCCGTATGTGTGTGTGTGTGTGTATGTGTGTGTGTATCTCTATGATGCATGTGTGTATGTGTGTGTCCTTGTGCCTGTGTCTTTATATATCTCTGTGTATCTCTCCTGTGTGAGTGTCTCCTTCTGTGTACATGAATGTGTATGTGCATGTGTGTGTGTGTGTCTGTGTATCTATGTGCTTGTGTGTGTCCCTCTGTGTATATGTGCGTAGATGTGTGTCTCTCTGCATGTGTGTGTCTCTCTGTGTATGTGTGTGTCTGTGTATCTCTGTGTGTCTCTGTGCATTTGTGTCTCTCTCCGTATGTGTGTGTGTCTCATTGAGCGTGTGTGCACGTGTGTGTACGTGGGTGTGGAGGTGAGAGGATAGCTGTGCAGCCCCTTGTCTTTACACCGCTTCTAGGATTGAGCTCACACTGGTGGGTGTGTCCTGAGCTGCTGCATTGCCTTGCTGGTCTCCCTTCTCGGTTGTTTCCTCACATATTTTGCCTTAAATAATATTCCAAGCGTCATGGGGCATCATGACAATCTGTCCCTTCACAAGGTTTTCTTACTGTTTCTGTTTTTCTTTCCTTTTAACTGAGAATACGACCATCTGCGTGGACTTCTTTTCCTAATTAGAGCCTATTAAGGTTTTTATTTGGAGGGATGTAACTCCCCCTCATATGTAATTTCTATTTTAAAAAATGTTAAGTTCAAGTTGAAATTGATTTCTCAAATTATTTGAAAAAACAGGCAGACCAATTCCTGCTGCTTTCTCACTGTAGGACTCCGAGACCGTTTTCCTGTTACTGTCGTGTTGGAGCATGAAGGATAGGTCTCTTTCCTAGTAACTCTTGCTATATAGGCCAGGCTGGCATTGAACCTACAATGTTCCTGTCTCAAATTCCTGAGGGTAGGATTGCCGGCTGTGCTACCAGGTCACTCAAGACAAAACCTCAGTCCTGTGTATGCCTGAGAATCAAAGTGCGGGTGGCATTGGGGCATGAGAAAATGTCCGCTGTACTTGTCTGATAGAAGTGAGAGTGTTCTGCGTTAAAATCTCTCAACACTGCCATTGTGAGTCTGTAGTAGACGGCCACCTTTGGGTGCCCTACCCATGCCTGTTTGAGATGTTCACTGTGGCTCTGGCAAATTCCTTTTCCTGGAATGTATCTGTCATGCTGGGAAATAAGTCTTTGCTGCTGTCTCTGTATTCTCCAGGGTTTGGTGAGCCCCAGAGTGCCACTGGTTACCCAAGACATGCGAGCTGAGGAGGTATTACCTCACACCCATTAGGACGGCCACTGCGAACAGTTCCAGCAGAGCAAAACCAGAGCGTAACCGGGACTGTGAGGACAATGTGCCTAGATGGGGATCTTTGCTGCTCTCGCTGGGGCTGACAGCTCTTGGAGAAAGCAGAGTGACATAAGACCCTATAATCTCACTTTGAGAGGGATGGGCTATGCTCCAAAAGAACCAAAAGTTGATCATGAAGACACATTTGCAGACACATGTTCATAACAGCACTATTGGCAGTGGGCACAACATAGAATTAAACATCCACCCACAGGTAAATGCATAAGGAACATGTTATTTTTAGAATATATGCACACACACACACACACACACACACACCCCACATGGAGTATTACACAGCTGTAAAGAAGAAAGGTGAACCCTGAATACATTGTGGGCATTGGAATAAGGAAGTCACAGAAGAGTAACAGATACAGTAGGATTCTCCCTGTCAGAAACACCTGAAGTAGCTGAATTTATAGGAGAAAAAGTTGATGGCAGTGGTCTCTGGGGTGGGAGAGGACTGTGTATGAAATGAAGAGTCGTTGTGTAGCAAACTTCACGTTTCAGACTGAGAGGATGAAGTGCTGTAGGGTTGCTTCATGATTGTGTGAATGTGCTTTACACCACTGTCCTTATGTTGAAATCATGGTGAACATGGTAGGTCTCATGTTATTCTATTAAAATCACAGAAAATGATGCCATGGAGTGGTACCGTTTGCAAGATAACTGACCCAGTCCCAGCCCACTTGGCGTTTGTTTCGTTCAGCACTTTCATTCTGTAAACCAGTCACTCTGGTTTTTATCTCCTGTCTATATTTTGATAGTTACTGTTTATGAATCTTGCCTCTTAAGAAAGATGCTAAATTCCTTTAAGTCTGGAATAGGTCCTGTGTGACCTTCCACAGGGTCCCCTTCATACCAGGAGTAAGGATGTAATACAGCAGACTTTCTGTATTCCTTAAGCCACTTGTAGAATCGTCAGGTGACGATTACTTTTAAAAGCATAACCTTTAAGTACTTATTATATTGAACTTGTGTTGCACACGCAGGCTGGGTGGCATCTGCCGTAGTTGGCACGTAGATCCCACCAGTACGTATAGCTTTTGAGTTAAGGCACAGCGTCCCGAGTGACTGACAAGACCAAGCTCTTTGCAAGCGACATTTTTTTCTATTTTCTATCCCTGTCCACAGTGTTCTCCTTTGCATATAGTTTCTTCTGATAGTCTTTGCATATAGTTTCTTCTGACAGACCAAGAGGATATTCATGCCGCCGTGTTTGATTGCTGGAAACACATAGTTAGGATTTTTTTCCCTTAAATTTGCAAGCGCTATAAAAGTTGTATCTAAAAATGTAGCGTCTGAGTAAATGTCTCCATTAAGAATTCCTTTCTGTTTGTGCTGTTCACTTTGGGAGGCCTCTCACAACTCTGTAAGGTAGCAACAGGGGCAGCATCCTGGGACTTACTCTTTAGAGGATGGAGTTCTGCAGCCTGTGAGAGCAACTAGAAAGGTGAAGGGGGCTGCACTTTGGGAAGGGCTGGTTGTAGCTCACTGAGGAGACTGGAAATAAACCTTTTCTTCCCCAGGTTGCTTTGGTCATGTTATTTATCACAGCAATCGTAACCCTAACTAGACAGACAGGATCTTAGTGTGTAACCATGAATGGCCTGGGATTCACTATGTAGACCAGGCTGGCCTAGAACTACAAGAGATCAGCCTGCCTGTACCTTAGGAGTGATGGAATTAGAGGCACCACACTAAAGATTTGAACACTATTAAAAAGGTTTGCCACTGAGCATGAAGTTTTAGAATAGCTAACTTTAAGGCCTTCTAGTCAACATCATAACTTTCAGTATTAGCGTTTGGAGCAAATCTTTAAAATATGGTGGGGTTTTATGAGGACCTGTGAACCCCTAAGTATACTTACCCCCAACACAATTTGCATTCCTTGGAGAAAACCGAAACAAGGCATACATGCCAGCAGTCAAAAATGTTGATGGTGCAGGTGTGTCTCTACAATTGTCTATGCTACTGTGTTTTTTCACGAGTCTTTGGATTATGGGCCACTGAAAATGGTTCTGACCAGTGTTGGTATAGAAGGGAGCTGTTGAAAGACCATCAGGCACATCACCTTGGCCATGGCAACATGGATATTGTGACCTGGGCATCAGGCCTATTTGTCTTTCAGATGTCTTTTAATAAATCCAGGGTAGAGCTGCCTATGTGGTCCTCATTCTGCCTGCTGTAGTTGGCACCTTGTTGGGCATGGATGGAGGGAATCTCAGCGAGTAAAGGTGACAGACACATCTATAAACAGTGGCCAGTGTGCCAGCTAGCCAGACAGTAAAAGGGCCATGTATAGCAGGACCACATACAAACAGTCCTCGGTGACATGGCTATCACACTCAGAAAGACGCTGGAGAATTTCATTGTCCTCATAAAACCAACCAACCAACCAAAACAACTTAATTCTCTACAAGAGCCTTTCTTTCTGTTACATTGTATCAGGTCCATGAGCTTCTCTTCTACCTCATAAAAACAAACAAACAAAACAACTCAATTCTTTACAAGTGCTTTTTTCTCTGTTACATTGTATCAGGTCCATGAGTTTCTCTTCTGCAGACTCTCATTTTTGTTGCTTTTCCTTGTTCTGAGGTGCAGTGGGCACACAGGTGGCTTTTACTGACTGATGTTTTAAAGATCTGCTGGGATCTGCAGGAAAAGATTCTTGCCAGTAGTTGTAAGGTGTCCATGCTGTGAGGTAGAATTCATAAACTGGTGCATGTGTGCCTGTTACTAATGCATGCCAGTCAGCCAAGGGTGCACTGCCATTAGACCACTACAGTCAATGACATTTCCAAAAGTATTATTTGTCTCCCTCCACCCTACCCCTGGAGAAATCTACCAGGGTTTCCCTGGTGGCAGAAGAAGGCTCTCCTCTTGGTGGGAGGACTTTTGTGGGTCACAGAAGTTTGAGGGCCTCTGCTGTATCTACTGCTCTCCTGGGTCAAGTGCCTGAATGCTTTGTGATGCTAAGTATTGTCTTCGGCTGAACTGTCCAACTCACTGGTTAGAGTTTTCCAAGTCATGATGGATGGCAGTATTTAGCAAGACACCCTTCTGCCTGTCATACATTCTCCATTAATTCTTCTTTCTTTGTTAAAATAAAAAAAAATCACCAGGACTGGATTGATATGAAATGTCTTGGAGATCAGAACCAAATGAGAATAAGGTGCAGTGTGCGTGCCAGTCATGGTGGGCACTTGGATGCTAGATTGTCATGCCGGCCAGCTGGGCCGATAACTGTCCTTGAATGAGGCAGACTCACTGCGTCATCACTGTCAGACAGTGGGATAACTGTATACCCTCCCCATCCAGCTATCTACTCTCCCCACCCAACAGGAACTAAGGAGAATATGTGCTTTGCAAGCATTAACTCAGCACACAGGGAAGGCAGATCGGAGAGCCCCAGGATATGAGGGAGGCAAGGAAGGAGCCTCCCCACGTAGAAGCCTCTTCAGGAAGACAGTTCTATGATGTTTGAATTCTCAGGGGGAACTTAAAAGCCCAGGAAGTTGCCACTCAAGTTAGTGAAGACATTGTGATTTTTTAAAAAAAAAGATTATTTAGCAGTGTAGGGGTGTGTGTGTGTGTGTGTGTGTGTGTGTGTGTGTGTGTGTGTGTGTGTGTGTGTGTGTGTCTGTAGGGGGATGGAGAGAGTAGGTGCATGTGAATACAGATTCCCCTGGGACCTCATCCCCTGAAACAGTCTGTGACTCTGAACTGAACCCAGGTCCTCTGGAGGATCAGCAAGTACTCTTAACCGCTGATCATCTCTCCAGCCTGACATTTTATTTTAACATTCTTTCAACCCTGAACATTACTGCGACCTGGGGAATCATTTGGGATACTGACTTCTTATGTCCATAGAAACAGAGGAACTGCTTCTGCCAGTGCTTTGAATTGTGGGCACGCTCGGCCGTCTCTCCCCAGCCGAGCGGCCCATGTGGCTCAGGGAGCTTTGGAAAGTTCTCCTCTCATGTTTCCACTGCAACAAGTAGAAGTTATCGTTCGGGGAAAATGATTTGATTGCCCGTACTCTTTTCTAGATGTGTGTAAATTGTTTCCCTTCCAGTGAGGATCTCCTCCTTGCTCAGGAAAAAGGGAGTATTTGCCAATTTAAGAGACTTTGGTTTTTATCCTTCAGGATTGCTTGATACCAGCATCGTAGCTGAGTCCTGCAGCTGGGTTTTCTCAGCAGGGTACTAGTGCTCAGTGAGCATTACCTGCTCGTTCCTCTCACCTCCCTGCTTCTGCTTGATTCTTAGTCTAGGGTCAGTGCTTAGAAAACGTGGGTGGGACCAGGAAGTGGCCTTGGTACTCTGTAAAGTAAGAGGCTGTATTAGACCAGAGAGAGAGAGAGAATTGACCATAGAGAAGGAAAGACACAGGGATAGATGGCGGTCGCTGGTCACTCTTGACCTGAGAGGACAAACTGGTGTTAGAAGACAGGGGTTCACTCTAGAGGAGGGAAAGTCAACTGTGAGGGCATGGTTGCTTGGTGCGTACCACCCATCAGAAGCTTGTTTTTTTGTTTTAAAAAGAGACGTGGATCTTCCACTGCACCAAATTTTAAATATGATTCATTTAACACCCTTTTTTAAAAATTTATTTATTTAAAAGATTTATTTTTATTTATATGAGTACACTGTAGTTGTCTTCAGACACACCACACACATCAGATTCCGTTACAGATGGTTGTGAGCCACCATGTGGTTGCTGGGAATTGACCTCAGGACCTCTGGAGGAGCATTCAGTTCTCTTAACCACTGAGCCATCTCCCCAGACCCCTGAAAATTTATTTACTTATTTGTTTGTTTGTTTGTTTAATGTGCATTGGTGTTTTGACTGCATGCATGTCTGTGTGAGGGTGTTGGATCCCCTGGAACAGGAGTTACAGACAGTTGTGAACTGCCATGTAGGTGCTGGGAATTGAACCCTGATCCTCCGGAAGAGCAGCAGCCAGTGCTATTTACCTCTGAGTTGTCTGTCCATTTTATTGTGGAAAGGAGAAGCCATTCGTAGTTCCATCATTCTGAGGTGATTATTGTAAGAATTAGATGTGTGTTCGTGTCATTCTTTTGGAAAACATTTCTTCCTGTGAATACAATAGTCTCCCTTCCCACAGCACTGTGGGCAGGCTCTGCCTCAGACTGAGCGGTCCATTCCTGTGAGCCTGTGCATGTCTTTGTGGATTCTTTTCATTACCAACATATTACAGACACCTTTCCAGATGCCCAGATAGCAATCTAATTCTTGTTAATAGCTACATAGCCACTCAGAGTTTAGATAAGTCATAATTTATTCAATTTATTTTCTGTTGATAGACATTTGAGATGTTTCCAGGTTTCCGTGCCAGCGCAGCACAGCCATGTGTATAAATTCCTATCAGCTAATCCTTTCATTTCTCCAGGGTGAGTTCACCCATATTCATTTGCTTAAGAGCCCTATATAGTTTTATAGGCAATCTTTAGAGAACAGATATTTTCTATATCACTATGAGTATAATATAACCACAAAACTTAATGGATGCCACGGGCATGGAAAATATACCGAAGAATTTAGGAGCCACTATGTTAGTAAAAATACTAATAAATTAAAACTAGGAAGCTTCAGCACATGCTTGCAAGCCAGCATTCAGGATCCGGAGAGAGGAAGATTGTGAGTTCAAAGCCAGCCTGCACTAGACAGCAAGACCTTGTCTGAAAAAACAAACCCGAAAGGGAATATTCCTTCCTCCAAACAAATAATGAGCACATTTTCAAAATATAGTGAGGCGAAGGCTGTTCATGAATGCAGGAAAGGTGTAGAAGTGAGGCGAACTTTCAGAATAATAAACGGGGGCTGGGGGGACGACTTAGTAATATTTTTAAAAAGCTTATGTTTTTGGCCATGCCTTTTAGTGTCTGGGCAAACAAAAGCAGATGGAAATGACTTCAACAGGATGAAGACTGACTGCCAGAGTCTAGCAGCAGCAGATGCTCTTCTGGATGGCGAACCAGGAAAGCCATCTCGTTAAAGCCAGCCAGCTTCATGACCGCTCTCCAGTGAGCCAATAGTCACTATTCATGCCAAGGTTTTGACTTAATCAGAAGTGGAAAGATCAAATTATTTGTATTTTCAAAGCTATTACACACCTTAAAAAAAAGTCTTTTCCATCAGTTTGGAAGCAAAATAATTTGGAAAACTGCCTGAAGGACATATATAAGAATCACTTATCATGCATGCTTGGGATAATCTTACAGATGTGAGAAATTTCAAAATGGAAGCAGATCATTAGAACCAAGCTTGACTAGGAAGGTGCATGTCTGATGAACAGACTGTGGGAGACTGTGTGCGAGATGGTGTATTGAAGGCTGGTGGGATGGCTCAGTGGGCGATGTTCTGGCTGTGCAGACTGATAGCCTGAGTTCCATCCCTGGGACCCACATGGTGGAAAAGAAAACCCACTCCCACAGGTTGTCTCTCTTAATTAGTGTGTGTGAGAGCAGTATCTATACCTTATCACATATGTGGAGGTCAGAGGTCAGCTTGTGGGAAGTCCATTTCCCTACCATGGAGGTCGCAGGAATTGAACTCAGGTATCAGGCTTGCTGGTAAGGATCGATACCTTCTGAGCCATGATGTCAGCCCACAAATCGTCTTTTAACTTCTACAGACACCATGATGCACACACGTGCACGAGCGCACGTGTACACACACACACACACACACACACACACACACACACGCTCTCTACATAAAATGTTAAAAAGACTTCACAACAAGACCTAGAAGATGGGGAGTGAATGTAGCATCCCCCACGAGGGGAAGGCAACATGAACTACTAACGGTTCCCCAGAGGAATTATATGCACATTTAATGCTCTTCTAAATAGAGTACTAATCATTGACTTTTGGGAGTCTGAGGGAAGACGGGAAACTAGAAAAAAAAAATGGTTTGAAGTTCCTGGGAAGGAAGGAATGTAAACATTGAAGGCGTTTCTCAGACTTGTGAGCTGGTGGGCCCTGCCCTTCAGTTGGTTCAGCCTCAGAGGCAGTGTAGTCAGACGCAGGCACCGTGCAGAAGCAGGGGTCACTTGGGAGGTACGGCTGGGAGGTAATGTATGAAATGTATTGAAGCCAAGTGTGAGGGCACACACCTTTAATCTCGGCACCCAGGAGGCAGAAGCAGGATCTGTTTACACAGCCTTCGGGCCCTGTAGGAAACTTTGAGGCTGTAAGGAAAAGCTACAGTATGCAGTCATTCATTCTGTGCTTTGCCTGTGAGAGGCCCCTGTGGGTTAAGCCCCAGACACCCCACACTGGGTTTAGTCAGGACTTGTTGGGGATGGAGGGGTGAGGGTGGGGTGGTGGATTATTGGTGGTGGAGAGTGCTAATCAGTTTATAATAATTGCTTATAAATTTGCCATAAATGCCCCTTTTCTTGTCAGTGGATGCAGAATTTGGTGGGATTTGAGCTCTCACATTAACTTTGTCTTACAGGTCCCACGAGTAGCAAGCAAGTCACAGCAGCATAGTGGGGAGCAGACGGAGTGGGGTGGAACTGAGCATGGGGAACGGGTTTTGGTTTAATAATGAGTAGTGGGGCCAGAATAGCTCGGTCAGTGTCTGTAGCACCAGCATGAGAATCTGAGTTAGGTTCCCAGAACCCACAATGAAGAGCCCTGAGTGCTGGTCCGTTCTTGCCGTACAGTTCTGGAGGTGGAGACAGACAGACCCCTAGGGCTTTGGCAAGCCAGCCTAGCTAAATCTGTAAGTTCCAAGACAGCATGAAATCCCATCTCAAAAAACAAGGCTGAGCCGGTGAGAGGGAGGCCACAGCAGGGAGAGGCACTTGCAGCAGATTTTCAAGACCTGAGTTTAATCCTTGAGACCCATGGAGGGGAAGAAGACTGGATCTCCTAAAGTTGTTCTGTGACCTCCACACATGGCCATGGCCTGCATGTATGTGTGCATGTGCACACATGCACGTCACACACCTCACACAGAAAATGTGTAATAAAAATCAGTTCTGTTACGTTTTTCTTTTTGATGTATTTTATGTGCATGAATGCTTTGCCCGCATGTATGAATGTTGTAACATACGTGTACCTGGCGCCCTTAGAGGTCAGATGAGGGTGTCAGATCCCCCGGAACTGACTCCTGGGTAGTTGTAAGTCACCATGGGGATGCTGGAACTGAACCTATATCCAACAGTAGAGCAACGAGTGCTTTTATTTGCTGAGCCATCTCTTAGGTCTTGGTTCCTTTGTTTGTTTGTTTCTGTTGTTTTTTAAGGTGGTTTTATTTTATTGCTCTCGAGGAACAACCCTTGAGGTTGACCTCTGACCTACAGATACACACGTTCACACATGTACCTGCACACGCCGTGAATAACATTGTCCACCACCTGCTTCACAGGCATCATGGGCACCTCGTTGCCTTTGTTCACAGCTTCTCTTCACACCAGCACCGTATCTGCTCTGTGGCTGAAGCGAGCTCATGCATGCTCTCCCCTTCAAGGCTGGCAGTTACACAGTAGACTTCCCAGCACCTCAGGCTAACCTCCTAGAACCATACCCATTTCCAGACTGGTTGTGATGGAAACAAGGAAGGAGCCCTTCTGTATCTCTGCTTGTTCATATCCTCCCACCCTACTGGATACTGTTACACTGAATACTGTTGTAACACTGGATACTGTTACACTGGATACTGTTGTAACACTGGATACTGTTACACTGGATACTGTTGTAACACTGGATACTGTTACACTGAATACTGTTATAACACTGGATACTGTTACACCACCTTAAGGTGAGTTCTTAGGGGGTGTGGGATGGACAGGCAAGGGTTAGGTGTGGATAAAATAGGCCCAACCGAGGAACGTGTCTGGTAACTTGTGTCCCTTTTGCCTAGCAATTCGTAGAGTAAGGGAAGTATGCATGCGTAACCACACTTAACTTGGTCCTTTAAAAATGTGAGCCCTAATTATTTGGCAGTCTTCCTTCAAAATAAGGAGAAGCTGTAATTTTAGTTGCATGGGATTGGTGAGACTCAGGCTGTGTGGGATTCCAAAGGAATGTGACTCCAGGGAGGAAGAAGTCAGAACATGTGCTTGTTTCTTGGGGGTGGAGGTAGGGGGCTGGCTCTCCTGTCCATATTTGTGTCAGCTTTGGGAGACTTTGTCTCCCTTCTGAAAAGGAAGAGATGGTCAAGTTTGAGCTCTCAGCTGACAGCTTTGGGGCCTGGCATCCCACCCCTTGGCGCCTTCCTCGTGCCTTCTTGGAGTAGCGGCACCCACTCGCTACCTGTTCCTGGGGAGCAATTTCTAGTGCAGGGAGCGCCCAGGGCTCCCCTATGTGTGTGGTCCTGGTTCCTGGCAGACATAGTCTTTACCTGTTTTGCTCTTAAAAGATAAAATCACCTTGAAGGTGGGGCTGTTTCTCCTCATCTGTCCGGGGTTGCCGGTGGGGTTGGGGGTTGGACAACCATTGCACATACCAGCATAGTACACGAGCAGTTGTATTCAGCACAGATCAAGGCTCCAAAGGCCACATGTCCAGTTTGATCATCTGAATTTTAGGGTGGTGCTAGACACAAAGAAGTCTATGACCAGCAGAGGCAGAGACCTGCAGGACTTCGGGAGTAGCTCATCCTCTTCTGTGTAGGAACTTTTGGCATGGAATGAATGCTAACTTAAGCCCAGCCATTCTGCTCTCAGCATCCAGAGGAGGACCTGGTACTTGGGGTGTGGACTGCTTTAAAGCTGAGATCATCCAGCGCTGCACCTTCAGGATTTGCCAGCGTGTCATAATGAGCTCGGAAAGTCTGTCTTAATTGAAAGAAGCACTTGTAAAGTCGGGGCTGGTGGCTAAGGCTTTGTGGGCGGGGCTTCAGCTTGGAACTATTTGCTCCTGTGTGGCTGGAGGTTTGAGTTTGTGGGAGGAGCTTCATTTTGCACCTTGCTCTGGTGACAGGGTAATTGGAGTTTGTGGGCGGGGCTTCTGCTTTGGTCTTGCTTTGGTTGGCTGGTGATTGGTTCGTGCACTGGGCTTCCTCTTGGACCTTCTTGCTCACTTGTTTCCTCTCCTCCCTTGCTTCTCTGCTTCTCCCTAAGCCCATAGCATCTTGAGGCTGCTGAACTGAAGACTTTCGCCATCGTTTCCCCTTTCCCCGTATAATGAGGCCACCTGTAGCTCCCAGCAGTGGCTCTGTAGACCTTTTCCTGCTGGGTTGGACCTTAGCTTGAAAACATTAAACAATTATGTCTAGGCTTGGAGTGTAGCACTGTGGTCAGGTAGCTTGCCTGGCATGCATGAGGCCCTGCGTGAGATCTCCAGCACCCCTAAAAACAACGTCATATTCATAGTATCATTAGAAAATACATTATCTGCCCCCACCCCAGTATAGTGAGTAGGTTTTGGTAGTAAACTTGTTCATAGTAGTGAGTCTGATATCTGCTGGGACTGTGAAACTCCACATCTTTAGAGTCAGTTGGAGATGGCAGCCACCACAAATACAACAGAGGCACTGTCTGTCCATTGTGGGCTGTGAGGAAAATCCTCCACATGGATTTCTTCTTCTACGAATGTGTCCAGTCACCATGCGGGCACACCCGATTAACCCATTCCTAACTGCTATGGGAGCTGTGCCCTATGCCTTCATTTGCACTTCATTCTCACAGAATGTTGCCCTCTGTTTCTAATAATGTTTGGTGCTCTTTGACTTTTTGTTTAACTCTAGTGCATGTATTATGACTAGGTGAGCTTTCAAAAGGCTTGCATCCCTGTGAGCAATCAGTGGCTCCCCCTGGACACAGTTTAAGCCTGGTTTTAGATGTAGAATCCAGCCTCCTGGTTCCCACTGACTGGCTGGCATGCTTTCCCATAGGTCCGCTTTGCAAAAAGGCAGTCCTTACTCGATGCTTAAGATGAGTGGATTATAACTATTTTCTTCCAGATCTTTTGAGACAGAGTCCAAAGCTGGTCTAGTACTCAGTGTTTAACCCAAGGTGGCCTTGCATGGACAGCTGTTCACTGCCATGGTTTTTAGTGTGCTTGGATTGCAGTCGCACACTTAGTTTTTCTGTTTGGGTTTTGTTTTGTTTTAACCTTGCTTTTTCCTGTTTGGTGTCAATGTCCTATACGGTAGCCCAGGCTGGCCTGGGAGCTATGTAACCTAGACTGAAGGAGAACAGCCTTGCTTCAGCTTCCTGGTGATAGGGAAAAAGTGTGATACATGATTAGCCATCTATATTCTTTCAACAGTATTGCGTTCGCTTTTTCTGAACACCCTGACTTCAGACCTCCAGAGAGAGTCTGAGCCTCATAGACCATGTATAGAACTGTAGACCATGTGTAGCTAATGATTCTTACCCATCTCAGACCACAGCCATCAAGCAGAAAGCCACCTGAGAGCTAGTTAGAGAGAAATGCAAATCCACGGGCTTCACCCCAAACCACAAGACTCCAACACCTTGGGAGTGGGGTAAAGCACGGTCTGTTCGGAGGGACCGATGGAAGGATGCTGTTCACGTATCATCAGTAATACGTGTGTGTAAGCAGAAGATGCAAATTAGAGTCATTGTCATGACTGAAAATGCTTATTATCTGTTAGTGCTCAAAATATTTCCAAAGGAACGGGGAAAGTGCTGATAGAATATACAATCTATATTCTTCTCTCACGGTGGAAGCTTATTATTTTGGATTTTCTCTTAATTCACAGGTTTCGTTTCTGATAGAGTGTACACATGATAGAGCGCTCTCACAAGTATACATGCATGCGTGCTTAAGCGTGAGGCGGAAGGATTTGCTACCAGTGAGCACGCTGTATAAAGATGGTGTTGAAAATAACGTCAAGCAACAGTACATACATAATGTCCTCATTGATGTTGCTTGCCTGTAAAAGGTGGCTTTGAGCAGCCCCTCTGGGTGGCAGTGTATGGTTTGAACTGTGGGTTGCTGGGAACGGCAGAAGGTCACTGTTTCAGTGGCAGCATTTGAGTCTAGCCATTCCCATCCTTCTCTTCTTCCCACCAGGACTCGCTCCATGCCTAGATTTTATAACTCTGTCCCTTAACGGGACACTGAGCTTCGCTCTAGAGATAGGGTAGAGTGGATGACACAGCATGTCTTAACTCTCCCTCCTGGTTTTGGAACCTATAGTTGGGAAAAAGGGCCGTTCTGTCTCTAAAATAAGAAGGGATCTCTTGGATTCCTTCTTAGAATTCTGGCCAGTTTACCCACCAAAACAACGACTTAAATGCTCATCGACTATCCTGTTTGATGGAAAAATAGTGTAGACCACTGCGTGCATCTGTTTCATAATGCTTTGCCTTATAAAACCTGATGAAGGGATTATGTATTAGGTACACTGCAATGTTTACGGCAGTCCTTCAATTCTCTATTTCCTCTTATTTTCTGAGGTGCTGGAGATTGAACTCGGGGTCTTGTGCATGACCACTGAGCAGCACCCCTTCCACACTAGCTAGCAGGGGGTATGGGATGTTTTGTTCTTAGGAGAGACGCACCCTCTGTTTCTCCTGTAAATTGGGTTTGAAGTAGATGCTTAGCAAAAGCCTTTGACAAGGGTCTTTCTCTGTGTAAGAGGCAGAATTTAAGGTCCCAAGAGAGCCCAAGACTGGGTGTGGAAACTGGAAGTCAGTAAGAGAAGAGATAAAAAGAGCTGCCCCAGGAGTCTGTTCCCAGGAAGAAATCGATCAGCCAGGCTGGAGTTGGATTAAATGGGGACACCGTTCACTACCTCTCTGGGGTGGGAGTCCATGCAGGTGTGCGAAGCTCTGTACAGAGCCTGGTAGGTCCCTGGGCTGTGCTCTGCAAGGTCCCCTTCCACCCCTTAAAGGGAAAAAAGGCTTTTTGTCCTAGCTTTATTTGCTTCCGGGGAAAAATCCACTTCTGTTGTAGTTGTAAATTAGACCAAAGAGAGGGATTTGATTTATTGCTAGTGTTGAAGTTAAAAGCCAGCTAGCTTCCCTTTCCCAAGTGGTTTCTTGATTACATTCATTAGTTCTTAAATGTTAATTTGGAATTGCTGAGGTTTAGTTTAGTTTAGATTTTTATAAGGAACATCTCCATTTACCACCACATTTCCATGTTCTTCGGTGGATTTGGCAAGGCGCTTGTGAATGAGGGGGATGGATTATTAATGGCAAATGCATTTGCTGATGAATACAATCAAATGCCTGTACTTAAACCCACATCTGTCCTACCTGCTTGAGAAGTGTTCTGCAGGGCATTGCAGGCAAGCAGTGCCTTTCGGTGACAGCACAGGGTTTTGAGGTCCTGCGCTTAAGTTCGCTTTTTGCGTGACGAAGTCACATGGTCCCTAACTGATAGGAGGAAATCCTGATAGAGTCAGTGATAGGTGTAAGGTTTATGTTCCTGCATAAACTCAGGGCTTAATGTTAAAGTCTCTCTCAGTTCCCCTTAGAGTGGGTGGAGGAGGATGAGCCCAGGTGAGTCTGAAGGCCCCAGGGGTCTTTCATTCTTCACACTTGAGAAATCTCTCAGGGCTAACGGGGCAGTCCTTAAAAACAAACACTAGTTTTGTAATCACCCGCTGTTCTGTGGCTAGGCAGAGTGACACATTTTAAGTAGCATAGACAAAAGACAGAGGGTTCCCTTTCTTTCAGTGGCTTTTGAGATAAAAATCTTAATGGCTACAGGGGGAGATCAGAAGCAGAGTTTAGCTGTCTCTTTCTCCTGACTACGGGGCTGAGGAAGTGGCTTAGCTGGTAAAGCATCCTCTGCCCGCCTGAGGACCTGGGTCCCCATCCCCAGCATCCACACCAGAGCCAGGTCCAGCAGCCCTGGGCGTGGGGAAAGGCACAGATCCATGGACCTCACTGGTCAGCCGATCTAGCCTGATTGGTGAGTTTCAGGTTCCTTGAGAGATCCTGTCTGAACAAGGTGGAGAGCAGAGGAAGACATCCAACATTGAATTCTGGCTGACACACACGTGCAGATAATACACACATAAAAGTAAAGTATGGTTTCGTCTAGGAAAGGTGACTGTTCCTTTTGTTGTTGGTAGGGGTGTGTGTACACACACAGTATAACCCTTCCATCTACTCCTGTGTTGGGTAGAAATCTCGGCTGTGTCCAGAAAGACCACACCAAGCCACTATGGTTCCACGTGGAAAGGTTTAACGAGAGAAGAGCAGAAGAGGGGAGAAGTAAAGGCCAGCCATGAGCATGTGGAGGGAAGTGGGGAGGGGAATGGCAAGAAAAGGGACAGGGACAAAGAGGAAGAGGGCAAGAGAGCAAGAAAATGAGGAGGGAGGCAAGCAGCCCCCTTTATAGTCAGGCTTGCCTGGCTGTTGCCGGGTAACCGTGGGGGTGGAGCTTAGACAGAATACCAACATCCTGGAAATGACTTAAACCTCTCAGAGTCAAGGATATGGGAATACTCTAAGAGCGGCCTTTATCGAAGTTTAATTTTAACTGGGTCCTTAAACGGCAGACATTACGCCGTAATGTCTCCTAGAAACATGACCCTTGAGGGGCTTTTCCTTGAGCACTGAAGTGGAACTAGTTAGCTGTTCCAGGGGTCTGCGATTCTTCCCGTGGGCTTGGTTCATGGGATTAGCTGAGGTTTTTGTACCCTGCCTCCTTCAGAGGAGGGTACATTTCAGTGAATCTGGATATCAAGAGTGTGTTGCTTATTGGAGGTCTACCGCCCCGACTGTTAGGGAAAAGCTGTCTCTGGGTCCTATTTCTTTAGTTTTTCTCTTTAGGAGTCAGTTAACTCATGCTGTACCTTGAATGGCCAGGCCTAGTTTTAATTGTAGACAATCTGCCTCATGTGGGTATGTAACACCTATATAGATAGACCTGCCTCACACGGGGTGTCTACCACCCATATAGATTTGCCTCACATGGGTTGGTAGCACTTATAGCCCTGCCATACATAGGGCATGAGGGAGCTGGGAGTAATATGGGATATCAAGAGTCAACCCAGGAGGAGGAAGGCAGTAACCCTGAGAAGGATTAAACCCAGAGGTACAGTTTGGAATCGTTGTAGTTGGCAGCCAAGGACAGTGGGAAGTGAGCAAAGGTCATAGGATTAACCCCACACACCCTGTGACTAGAGGGTGGTCCATTTCCACAGAGGCAGAGAATGGAGATCAAAAGTAGTTAAGATTGTTGTAATAAAAAGAACTGGGTCCAAGAATGCACTCCCAAGTCCCCATGAGCATCAGCTCCTTGTGAAGACAGATGTGCTTTGGCCACTGGATCCATGACTGACACCACTGTTCAGAGAGTCACAGATTTCTGATACTGTGAACCAGGCTGGACCATTCCTGAGGGTCCCAGTGCAGGGGGCAAGATGTGATCTTCTAGTGTGTGGACAGGACTGTCCTCAGCAATATACATCAACATCAGAGATGCATTGGTGCCTTGGGCCTACACCTCCTGAGAGGACAGCCAAGAAGTTTTAGAATCAGCCGGGAAGCAGCCATTAGTCACGGTAAGAGGTACCAGTTAAACATCTGCTTAAGACCTTGGAGGGAATAAAGATTGTAGCCATCATAGGCAAGCAAAGATTGTAACCATCATAGGCAGCAAAGATTGTAGCCATCATAGGCAGCAATGATTGTAGCCATCATAGGCAAGCAAAGATTGTAGCCATCATAGGCAGCAACGATTGTAGCCATGGTTGGGTAGCTAGAAGCTGAGAACACCAGTTCCCTGTGCTTTAAACATGTTTGCATTGGCTCTTTCTACAGAATTCTGGTGGTGGGAAAGTCAGTGGTGGATTTGGGGAAACTGACGGTAGATGATGGTATTGTTGGGGATAGAGTGCCTGGTAGCCTTAGCAATCCTATAACAATCTGCAGAAACTCTCAGCTGTAAGTGACAGTCACGTTGTACAAAGCCATTGACACTTGTTGAGCATCAGCCATCCTCATTATTATCAGATTCTGTTGGCAGATTCGCCCATCCCTTACGTGTTTCCATGGCTCCCCAAGGCATGCCTAATTACTTGCAAACACTATAAAGCGCTGAAAACTTTGAATGGTTTGGTATACAAGGCCACGTGCATCAGACCAGTCCTGGCCTCCTGGTTTCAGCTCTGACTCTGAATGGCCCTCTCTATAGTCTAGTGCTGTGGTGCTTTTCCTATTGCATTGTTTGTGCCTTTAAAAAAATCGCTGTCCCCCACTCCCGCTCGCCCCTACGCACATGCTAAAGTAGTGCTTGCCATTCCCAAGGACGTGAATGCTATAGTAGTTCAGGCTCCATTAGGCATGGACTCTGGTGCCCTAGGCTGTGAGCAAGGTGGAAGCAAACAGACCAGCAGTTAGTGTTCAGTAACGTGTCTGTCTACAAAACATGCATGCAGTGAGGATTGCATGCATGCATTCATGGGTTGGTAAAATGTGAGTTGAGGCTCTCAGGACCCTGAGCCTGTGTTTCCCCCAGGAGTAATGTTTCAGTCATCAATTCAGTCATGACTTCATAGAATGTAATTACAGCAAATAACCGGACTCAGTTGCATTTTGTTAAGTGAAAACGTAAGTTAAGGGATTAACTATTTATATCAGTTTTTGCATAATAGCTTAGTACTCAGGGACAGAAAATTTAAGCATCCTTCAGACACATGGTCACAGATCAGATGATATGCCCGTTAAACCATTTTAACTGTCAACACTTTACTTCTGGACATAGGTTCAGAATGGACACAGGTTCACAGGGGCTTAAGTCCTTATATACACTGACATAGCAGCTGCATTTGAGCTGCACACGCCCTGTGGTGTGCCTCATGTCATCATGAGTTTACTTATGATTTACCCAATTGAATGTCATATAAAGTGTGCCACACTGATTTGCTTTTGGTGTAATGAGTAGAAAAACAATGTGCATATATGTTCATTACAAGCCTAAGTTTTAAAAATTACTTTCGTTTGGGCTGGGGATGCTCAGGGGCTAAAGTGCTTGCTGTGAAAACACAAGGGCCTGAGTTCGGGCCCCCAGTAGACACACAAAAGCCTCGTACGCCCATCTGTTACCCCAGTGACGGAAGCGGTTAGGGACCAGCAGATTCCAGTGGCTCTCTGGGCATTCAGTCCAGCCAAAACTGCAAACTCCAGGTTAAGCAAGAAACTCTGTTTCAAAGAATAAGGTAGAGGAAGATACGTACACTCAACCACTGACTTGTAGAAGTGTGTGTGTGTGTGTGTGTGTGTGTGTGTGTGTGTGTGTGTGTGTGTGTGCACATACATGGACCTCCCCAATGTGCACATACCCCTGTGCATAGATACACTCTCCATACAAGCTTTCAGACACAGAGACAATTTAGAATGCATCCATCATGCAAGAATGGATGAATCCTTTTGTGGAATTTATGGACTCAGAGAACTGATTGCACTGTCAAAATAATTAGTATTTTTTTTTTAAAAAAGTAATCTTTTTAGTGATTCATTTTTATTGTATCACAAGTCAAAAACCGTTTAAACAAGGGTCTGGTTTTGGCTCTTTTATTGAAGAAAGGTGTTTCTATTTTGATTCGAGGAATCTGTCATTAAAAATAACTTTGAGTCTAGTCACTGTTTGAACTTATGGCCACATTTTTAGCAAAAAAAAAAAAAAAAAACTTCATTCTTTTTCAAACCCCAAGTCCTTTGACACATAAATTGTTCAACTGTCAAAATGATGGATGTCACAGGGGTTTGCATCTCAGGAGGTAGGAAAGTAACCAGATGTCTACCAAGGAGTAGGGCCCATTATACCTGTCATTGGGCATTACAGAAGGAAGGGGACAGCGGGAGGCTGAAACACTGAGTTTTTAGTGATGGATTCCAGAGATACTGTTTTAAGTCGTTGGGTTCTGTGGGAGGTGAGCAGTCTGGTCACCCCTCAGCTCTCCTCTCAAGCTATATATATATTATCTTGGACTCTCTTTCCACAAACTTTCCTTGGAAACTTTTGGAATATCCAGAGGCCCCTGACCTCTTTGATAAGTTAAGTTTTCAATGTTTCTAGATGTTTTGAGCCTTGAGCCTCGAGCCTCAAATCTGGATGTGCGTTTGGTAAAAGAGCATTTTATACATATTTGGCAACACCCTACTTTGTTTCTGTGTGAGATTCACTGTGATTTCTGAACGACCAACCTTGGGCTGGCCTGGTGACCTAACTGGAAAAGCCAGGCACGTTGTAAAGAAGTGTAGGCAAGAAAAGGCAAAACCAAGTCTTTGAAAACCAATTCTTTACAACGTCACCTAAAGCCTCCTCAGGGCTATGCCAAAACGTCTGTGTTCCAAGTGACCTACAGTAATGCCACCCTTCTGAATTTGCATGCGATTCATGTTTTCTGTTCACAGCATCTATTAAAACTCTTCTTTTTCTTCTGAGACAGAGTCTTACACCATATTCCAGGCTGGCTTAGAACTCCGTGTATAGCACAGTCTGGCTTCAGAGTCTAGGAAACCCTCCTGCCTCAGACTCCTCTAAGTCCTGGAATTATAGGCTTCTGCATGTTTGAACTCTTTAAGCTGTTTTAAAAATTGTGTCTAGAAGATGCTGAGGAAATCTGTGTAGGGTTTGACGAAGTGTAGCTTAACACAAACATCCAAATGAAATCTCCCACTCCCACACCGGCCTCTTACTGAGTGGCCCCCTCTGCCTCTCATTACCATAGGCCAGATTCTCTGTTTCTCCTTGCACTGGGACACACATGTGGGTGATTTAGAACCACAGTGTTTAGTTTCCAATTCCTTATTGGATGCCTGCATCACTTAACTTTGAGGAGAGGAGTTGACCCCTGAGGGTCCTGCCCTTTGTCTTTCCTGGCTTAGCCCAATACTTCACCCTGTGACAGGAACACTCATGTGCTAATTAAATAGCATTTATTTTTATAAGTGTCTTGAGTCTCATCTACAGTTGATGTATAGAGTATGTAAATTCATTGTATATTTGAGTCGTGAAACAAGAAGGATATGTTCAACTCTTATCTTATAGGCAGTCCCGAGTTTTGTTCTTGGTGCATGAACTTGGCTGGATGGTTGTTGGAAAAGTCTCCTTACACTCTTTTCTGTAGAAGAGGAAAGAGAGACTGGAAGGGGAGTGCCCTGCTCCTGATCAGTTAGACATTGGCCAGGCTAGCTCACCTTGCTCAGGACTCCGCTAGCCCACACCACCACACCCTCTGTGTGACTCCATTCGGGGAGTAGGGATGGCTTTATCTGAGTTCAAGAAAAGTCTCCACTCGGCTGAGATTGGGACAAACAGCTACAGAAAGATCCGACACCTCACAGTTTTATAAAGCCCGTGGTAGACCATGGGGAATTGCAATAGTAAAATGGCTGAGGCGTGCATGATGTTAATAGTACATGCAATGACAGAGTAATTACTTATGGATCTAGACTCCAGTGACTTTAGTGCTTGAACCTCTAAAAATAGTTACTTGGTCTGTCTGACCTTCCTGACTGCTCAGTCTGAGAGTCCCACAGCTGAAAGAAGATTGGATCACGTGACATCACTCAGTCTTAACACTTCAGGACAACCCTTACTGGGTTTGTGCTCCTCTAGACTTTGTAGGCTCCAGAGAGCTGTGTGTGTGTGTGTTTTACCTGAGAAAGGAAGGTGACCATCTCATGTTAAGGTGTATCCTGAAGGCAAGCTGATGGTAGCCCTGAAATGAGAGGGATTCGGTACTTGACTATGTGGGTACCACAGGAGGTGCAGGCTGGCTCAAATGTGCTCTTTGGAAGCTCCAGCCACCTCTGGCTTAGTTGTCTAAGCATTTCCGGAGACCTTTTTCTTCCATACCAATCCACTTCATAACCTATCCTGGTGATCATCTATAGCTGTGGAAAAATAAAACTGTCCAAGTTCTCAGGGTGGTATTTTTAGAAGAACTACTTGTTCAAATGCTGTGGCACCAACATTTTTTCAGTTTGATTTTGGCAGGCCTGGGTCCCTGAGGATTTTAAAGTAGCCTTTATCAAAACAAAGCCAGCTACTTGGTTCTGAGGAAGAATTCCAACAGTAGGAGATGTCCAGTCAAGAGTGCGCGTGCACGCGTCGGGTGCAGCGTGGTGACGTCACAGCTCTGTGTTGACTTAGGCAGCCACAGAGCCAACTTCCAGGCCAAGACTGTTCAGTGAGGAAAACACTAGGTTCCTCGTGTTTGAGAAGGTGTCGAAGGGGAGGAAAATGCCTCCTTGGCAGTGACTCTAGGTTAGCGGCCGGGTCATCTGCTCTGTGATGGCGAGCGTGCTGCTTGCATGGTCAGTGACTGTGCTAGTGTCGCTTACTGCCATTTATCTACTGCCACCGTGCAACCTCTCACCTCTGGGATCCCAGGGAGCTCTAGAGTGATCCACTAAGTCCAGTGTCCTGACTTGATGTCCCAATATGGAAGCCGTCTCCTAGACTGTGCTATGGGATGGAAACTGGTTATAATCAGACTCGAATGCTTTGAAGTTGTTACTTGGGTTTTGCTATTCAACAAAAGTGGATGACAGATCCTGCCTGGAAGGCAGTAGTGAGGTTACATGAGATGACAGTCAAGTATACAGAGGCCCCCGTGAATACCAGCTGCCTCTGACTTTGCTGGTTTGATCCAAAGTCACACAGCCAGTTTCTTGTTCCTTCTCTGTCCTGCCTGCTGCTTCAGTTCACAACGGATATTCATACAAGTTACTGTAAAGAAAGAGGATTGGGTGGAGGGCAGTGTTTCTGGTTTGAAGTTAGAATCCATCCTTGGGTGTATGTGTGTCTCTGTGTGCATGTCTCTGTGTCTGTCTGTCTGTCGGTCTGCCTCTGTGTGCATGTCTCTGTGTCTGTCTGCCTCTGTGTGCATGTCTCTGTGTCTGTCTGTCTGTCTGTCTGTGTGTGCATGTCTGTGTGTCTGTGTCTGTCTGTCTGTCTGTCTCTCTGTATCTGTCTGTCCTCTGTGTGTATGTCTCTGTCTGTCTGTCTGCCTCTGTGTGCATGTCTCTGTATGTCTGTCTGTCTGTCTCTGTGTGCATGTTTCTGTGTCTGTCTGTGTACATGAGTGTGTGTCTCTGTGTGCATGCCTGTGTATGTGTCTCTGTGTCTGTCTGTCTCTGTGTGCATGTGTGTATGTGTTTGTGTGTCTGTGTATGTATCTGTGTCTGTCTGTCTGTCGTTTTTCTGTATGCCTGAATCTGAGTCTGCACGCATATTTTCCAGGGTGGATTTTAGAACAAATGAATGTGCAGAATTGTTTGGGATATCGCTGGGTCTTATCAGATGGTTATAAGCAGATTTGAAAATGGCAGTCTCTGTACTTCCTGTCCGTGTCGTTCTGGCTGTTCATATTCTGAGACCATTTCACTAATTTCCTTCTTGTCATGTGTGGGCCAGCAGCTGGAACAAGTGACTGGTAATTGCTTGGCGGTCCTGTAAGGACCGTGCCTCCTTCACTCCTCTCTAGATAGTGTCTTACGATGACACTCAAACGCACGCCTCCCCAGGTGTTGCTATCAGAGAAGTGTTGTGGAATGAGAGAAGGGGGAGGAAGAAACGTTTTGGTCTCCACGTACCATCATGACTTCTGAACAAACATCTTCACATTTGGCGAGTCTCCGTCATGTTACCTGTGATTTTGTGTGGCCAGAAATCATACCTGACTCATGCTGAGTCCATGGCAGTGCCTGCAAGAGGACCAGGTGACACAGGTGACAGTTCCCGCCACGCCTGGAACCTAGCGTGCTTTGGTTGCTCTCTGCCAGTGACACCAAACAGGAAACTGTTGTAGAGTTTGTGGAGAAATGCATTCTTCTGCCTTTGTTGCTCTTACTCTCTCTCTCACACACACACACACACACACACACACACACACACACACACACACACACACACGCTGAGAGCTGTTTTACACATTCAGACTCTGCTGCCTGGGTATAAATAGTCTCCCCATGAAGTCACAGGGAGGTGTTGAGAACTCATGATGGCAGCTCACTGCTGGGATTGATTTCTCTGCGGTAGACTGACAGTCTAGAGAATATCCCTTATGCTATGCACGGAAACATATGCTTACTATAATGACGGCTGTGGGGAGGGAGAAGCAACCATGGAACATTCAGGAGTCACATCACAAAAGAGAGGTGTTGGCTTGGCCACAGCTGGGCAGAGGATAAATTTACAGTTAGGACAAAGATCTGTTTTATCCCATTTCTTTTTTCTCCCTAAGGTTTTTCTTTTCTATGCATTTCAAAGCAAAGAATAGCATTTTTTCTTTTTATTTCTAGAAGGATTTTTTTTTTTAAAAAAAAATGAACTTTTATAATTCTTAAGTGGGACTTTGAATAAAAAGATTGGAAACTCTTTTTCAGCCCCCTCTGGGCTCCCTAAATAAGCTCTATAATAATTAAGACATTAAATCTAGGTATGGTGGCACATGCCTTTAGTGCCAGCACTCTGGGTGCAAAGACAGGTGGATTTCTGTGAGTTCAAGGCCAGCTTGGTCTACAAAGAGAGTTCCAGGGCAGCTAGAGCTATGTAGAGAGACCTTGACTCAAAATTAAAAAGGAAAAAAACCCCAAACCTTAAAAATGATGTAGAGAATGTATAGTGGTTTATATGTGCTTGGCTCAGGGAGTGGCACCATTAGGAGGTGTAGCCTTGTTGGAGTAGGTGTGTCACTGTGGATGTGGGCTTTAAGACACTAGTGCTACCTGCCTGGGAGTGAGTCATCTTCTAGCAGCCTTGCCTTAGAATAAGAGTTGGAACTTTCGGCTCCTCCAGTCCCATGCCTCTGCCTTGATGATAATGGACTGAACTTCTGAACCTGTATGCCAGCCTCAGTTAAATGTTGTCCCTCATAAGAGTTGCCTTGGTCATGGTGTCTGCTCACAGCAGTAAAACCCTAAGACAGAACGTTAGTGTGGTAGTTTTCTCTTTTCTTTCCTTTTTGTTTTGTTTATGTGTGCATGGCCACAGGACACTCTTTGAGTATCATTCCTTAGGCACATCCACCGTCTCTTCACGTTCCCAGACAGATTGTTTAACTGGTTTGGAAGTTGGCTGGCCAGAGAGTGACAGGGATCTGCCCAATTCTGCCTCCCCAGCACTGAAATTAAAAACTCAAGCCATCACACCTTGCTTTTTTAAAACATTCAGATTTTGGGAATCGAGTTCAGACCCTCATGTTCTCAGGGAAGCAGTTTGTTGACTAGTCCACACCCCCATCCTTTTCCTTGTAAATTCTAAAGTAACTGCTGCAGGTCTTGATACACACTAGTTTGCTGATACCATAAAATACTACAACGTGACAACTGTTTTAAACAAATTTACTTTTATAGTCTGCTTTTGAAAATGTTAGTATTAATGATGAGATGAGATACATTTTATTCTTTTTTTTTTTTTTCCGTTGAGACAGGGTCTCACTATATACCTAGGCTGATCTTGAACTCATGATCTCTCTTGGCATTACAGGTGTGAGCCACCTTTAGCTGTTGCCTCTTTTACGATCTTTCTTTCTTTTTAAGATTTATTTATTTACTTACTGTATGTGAGTACACTGTCGCTGTCCTCAGACGCACCAGTAGAGGGCATCGGATCCCAGTACAGATGGTTGTGAGCCACCATGTGGTTGCTGGGAATTGAGCTCAGGACCTCCGGAAGAGCAGTCAGTGTTCTTAATTGCTAAGCCATCTCTGCAGATCCACTTTCACAATCTTTCTACAGCTGATTTAAGAGTTAAGGAGATACAATCCCTTCAACTTTCTTAATTAAAAAAAAAAAAGTCTCCAGGAAATCTAGCTGCTGATGTCTCCAACCTCTGTGGGCTTTCTACGGTATACATAGGGCAGAACCCAGGTAAGGAAGGCACAGGAAAACAAGGAAGTGTAGTGCAAACACTTCTCCAACAGTGGGTCTCAGCTCTCCCAACACTGAGACGCTTTAACACATTCCTCCTGTTGTGATGGCCCCAACCGTAACGTTATTTTGCTGCTACTTCATAACTGTCATTTTGCTACTTCTATGAATGGTAATGTGAAGATCTGATATGCAGGACCTCTGGCATGTGACCCCTGTGAAAAGGTCACTGCACCCCCAATGGGTCTTTACTCAAAGACCCTTTGAGAACCTTTGCTCTGGAAGGGTAAGCTTCTGTTTGACTTCTTCCTATGCAATCTATGCAAGTGTTAGAAATCTCAGTGAATAAAGCGTCATTTAATAAAGTGACAGCCCTTGTGGTGAGCTGTTGGGACTAGTGAGGGTTTGCATGGCTTTGTTCCAGGGGGTTCAGGAAGGGCTGTTACAGAGGTTGTGGAGTACAATGCTCGTTCAGAGATGTTTATGAAAGTGTGGGGCTTAAGGATGAAACAGAATCACAGGTTCCCTCGCTTCTTCACACGTGGTCAGCGTTTCCATAGGCCGTTCTGTGTAACCGGAAATTCCAGCAGTGGCTTTATTGCCCCCAAATGTATAGTGTGTTTTGTATAATCCATCAGTAAACTCTGAAATGGCGTTATTCCGAAGGCGTGAAGAACACTGCCAAATGTGCACAATTATGGTAGAGAAAAAAGTAGACCAATGCCGGCGGGGCTGGGGGGGGTGGGGTTAGTGATGGCGTCACATGTAGGTGTGGGGATGCACTCATACTGTTAAGTTGTGTGCTTTAAAAGCAGTTAAAATGTAAATGTTATGTTTCATGTATCATGGTTCTATAAAGAAGAAAGCATAATAGACGCTGGATGATTTTGTAAAAGAAAGAAGGTTTTTTAACACCAACTCAGATGCTTTCCTTTTGAAGGGACTTTGGCCTTTTGATTACGACTATCTCAACATGTTTTTCCAAAACATCAAATTCAAAAGGAAAATTAAAAAGGCTGCACCACCACGACACTCCTAACTCTGAAAATCCCTGCTTTAAGCGGTAGTTCACTCTTTAGCCCAGCACTTGGGAGTCTGATGCAGGAGGATTGCCATGAGTTGGCAGCCAGACTGGGCTGTACCACGAAGCCCTGTCTCTGAGGAAATGAAAGATAACAAGTCAGTTTTTCAATATCGTTGTGTACAATGTAACACTTTTTAATAAAAGGTCTGTTTTCCCCATTTCACCTTATTTTCCCAACTCAAGCCATCTTGAGATGGAATCCGCTTATGTTTACGACTTCAGTGTCAACTTTTATTACGACAAAAACGTGTTCTGAGAGCTTGTGGGACACAGGAGGGTTTTATGGACAAATGAGAATGTGGTGGGTTCACCATCTTGCTGACCCAGCCTGGGAAATGCTGAATCTTTAAGGTGTGGACTTTCAGTCTACCCAGCCCCCGTTCTACCAAGGAGCAAATTCAGGACCTCGTTTTTTGCTACCGCAGGCTCTGTACCACTGAGCTATACCCCCAGCTGCTGGTGTAGCCTCATCTGGTGAAAAGGAAAATACCTATTTGTCTTGTCTTCTTGTCCTTCTCGTCTGAGCATTTCGCTGGACCCTTGCCTTCTGTTTCCAGGCAGCTTGTTGACTGGGTCATCGTGGGGATGGATGATGGACAAGCTACATTCTTTGGTGTATTAGATACTGACATTCTGGGTCAAAACCAGGATAGGCATATATATGCTAAAGCAACCCAACTTAGCCATTCTCCAGGGTATTCATACACTAAACTTTAGAGCGTACACCGTTAGTGTATCATTTCACCTATCGATTAAAATTGAAGTCAAGAAAGAGACCGGGCATTTGTGTGAGCTTGCAATGCTAACACTTGGGGATTAGAAACAAGAGGTCAGAAGTTCAAGGTCATCCATAGCTACATAAAAAACCCAACAACAACAAACATAAGGGGTGAGCAGGAGGAAGAAACAGTCGCCAAAGTCGTCCTTAGTGGACACCAAGTGGACTTGGATCATTTTTAGGTTCAGAGATCTTGGGTTGCTGAAAGGCAAGTTGACTGGGGACTTGCTGTGACTCCAATGTCCCTTTAAAACCCAGAATACCGTGAATCCTCACCTCCTTTTTGTTTGGAGACAGTGTCTCGCAGCCCTGGTTAGCCTGGAACTTGCTATATAGATCAGGCTGGCTTTAAACTGACAGAGAGAGGTCATGATCCAGACTCTGCCTATAAATACTGGGATTAAAGGCATGTGCTAGACTGAAATGCCCCTTTAAGAGGTGGTTATGCTTCTCACAGATGGATTCATGTTGGTGTTGTATGGGTGGCTTCCAAGTCAAAGAGTATACATGTGGTCTCATTTCTACTTTACTTTCTAACTTTTGTTTTGCTTTTTGTGACAGGATTTCTCTGTGTACCCCTGGCAGTCCTGGAACTCATTCTGCAGACCAGGCTGGCCTCCAACTCACAAATTTGCCTATTTTTGCCTCCCAAGTGCTGGGATTAAAGGCATCACTGCTCTGTTTCTAAAAATTGTGAACCAAGTAAATTTTTGTTGTTAGTAACTTACCCAGTTTGTGATGTTGTATTCTAGCAGTGGAAAAGACTGCGTGAAATTTGGAAGTTTGGAGACACTTGAAAAGTGTGTGTGTGCATGTTTGTGTGTGGTGTGTCTGTATGTGTGTCTGTGGTGTTTGTAGTGTGGGTGTGGGTGTGTCTGTGTATGGTGGATATGTGTCTGTATGTATCTGTGTATGTCTGTCGTGTGTCTGTGTGTGTTTATCTGTGGTACGTGTGTCTGTCTCTCTCTGTGTATGTGTATGTGTGTGTCTGTATATATCCGTTGGATGTCTGTGTGTGTTTATATGTATGTGTGTGTGTCTGTGGTGTGTGTGTCTTTGTGTCTGTGTGTCTGTGTGTGTGTATCTGTTGTATATCTCTCTGTGTATGTTTATGTGTATGTGTGTGTTTGTGGTGTATGTGTCTGTGTGTGTGTTTGTGGTGTGTGTGTCTGTGTATGTGTGTATATGTGTGTGTCTATGTGTGTATGTGTCTGTGTGTGTGTTTGTGGTTTGTGTGTTTGTGTCTGTGTGTATGTGTATGTGTGTGTGTGTCTGTGAGTCTCTTGTATATCTGTGTGTGTTTATGTGTGTCTGTGTGTGTGTCTGTATGTTGTATGTGTGTGTTTATGTGTATGTGTGTGTCTGTGGTGTGTATGTGTCTGTGTATGTCTGTTGTATGTCTCTGTGTGTGTCTCTGTATATGTGTTTATGTGTGTATCTGTATGTGTCTGTGTATGTCTGTTGTATGTCTCCATGTATGTCTCTGTGTGTGTGTTTATGTGTGTGTGTCTGTATGTATCTGTGTATGTCTGTTGTGTGTCTCTGTGTGTGTCTCTGTACGTGTGTTTATGTGTCTGTATGTCTGTTGTATGTCTCACTATGTATGTTTATGCGTGCGTCTGTATGTGTCTGTGCATGTCTGTTGTGTGTCTCTTTGTGTGTCTGCGTGTCATGTGAAAGCCAAGCCATGCACTGAATAAATGCAAGCAGCCCCTCTTCAGAGTCACATTCAGGATGCCATGTTTGCTGCCCTGTCCACTGTTGGCTGTTTCTTACTGCTGCCTATATCGAAGGCACACTTTAATTTTGATAAAACAGTTGGCCTCTTCTGTCACTAAAAAGAGTTCTTGTGTTTTTCATGTGACCTGATCAAGTACATTGAAGGCTGTCCCCTCACTCTCTTTCTTATTTATGGCTTTGGCTACTGACTAGTTGTCCCTTAAGGGTTCTGGGCACCACAGAAACTGCATGCTATATTTGAACTTCGGATATATTTAGTTCCACATCACTCATCTAACTGTTCAAAACACATGAAGCCCGTCTTATATTTCATGATTCTATAATTATTCACATGCTCAAAATTGTCTGTTGCCCATGCATGGGTGAAACATTGCTTCATGTTAAAACTTTTCTTGTTTTTTTTCTCTTTCAGTGTTTATTTTTGTTTGTATATATGTATGTATGACAATGTCTGTCTGTCTGTATGTATGTATTACAATGTCTGTCTGTCTGTCTCTTTGTCTGTCTGTCCGTTGGTGTCTTCTGATGTGTCTCAGATTGCCTTTGAACTCTGCATGTAGCTGAGGATGCCCTTGGATTTTCTGATGCTCCACTGATAGCAGTTTCTTTTTCTTTTTTTTTTCTCAGAGCTGGGGACCGAACCCAAGGCCTTAGGCTTGCTAGGCAAGTGCTCTACCACTGAGCTAAATCCCCAACCCCAGCAGTTTCTTATTATCACCTGTGGATTCCAGGAAAACTCAGGTCATCAGGCATGGTGGCAAGTGACTATACTTATGGAGCCAACATACCAGCCCAGATTATACCTGTTTTGGATCTTAGCTTTCTCCCAGAGCAGTAACATCAGAACAATGAGAATCACTCCCGTTCTCTCTCTGCCAGGACGCATGTGTCCTCTCTAGATCATTCCATCACTCAGTTAGGATGCAGAATTGTTGGCGTTGCTCTAGCTAGTGTAGTCTAGATGTCTACAGACTGTGCTAAGCGTGGGGGAAAAGGGTTTGCCACGAGCCATCTCTCCGAAGCTACTTTTGCAACATAGTTTCAACGGAGACAGTGTTTCTCACTTACAATGCAAAATGACAGCTGTCAGTTGCTGGCTTTTCTAGAGGAAAGTTACAAGCAGTTATAAACAGGTTTGGTGAACAGAAGATGGTTTGTAGAAGCCAAAGGGGAATGATCTTGGGTTTCTGACGGCAACAAAAGATGACCTCAGCATGTAAAGTTCAGAGATCATACATGAGTCTCTTTCTATTTTTAAGGATACAGAACACATACATTCAAGTTGGGGGACATGGCACATGCTGAGGATCCTAGCTCTCGGGAGGTGGAGGCAGGAAAGTTGCAGATTCATGGGGGCCTGGGGTGGGGGTTGGGGACTGAAAAATCCACAGAATGCATGATAATTGGTTACAGCACGAGGGGATGGAGAAATTTTGTCCATAATTTTTAATTTTACAAAGAGAAACAAATGTGAAACTGCATCAGTTGGGCTGGCGACTCCTGTGGAGGTGTGCACACCTGTACTTTGTGTTTCAAAAGAAAGTCTAAGCTCATCGTTTCAAATCCTCATAGTAATGAGTAATGTGGAGAAGAAGCAGTCACTCGTGAACAGATACGTAACTGTGTCCCATAGTTCTTAGGAGGATGTTGGCTTCTGAAAGGCTTCGTAGACTATCCAGAGATTTGGCATGGCGTCTGTGAACTGAGTAAACTTTACTTCCTGACCCCGTCTGCCATGCCGCTCGGCTTCCTGAGTATTGACCCTGCTGACCGTGACGTCTCTTAGTCCCTCTTCTGCTGTTCACTTCAGGGTGCTTTTCTAACTTTTTATTCACTTCACTAGTTTGGAACTCTGAACTTGTGACACGCATGGAGACATCTCGATTCTAACTTTGATTTAGTGACTAATCTGCTTGTGGCCTGGGGCGAATCTCTTCCCTTGGCTGTTAAGTTGCTATTTGTTGAGGCCCAAGCACTTGGCAGTGCTCTGTGTGTATCAGTTGCGTTTCTTGCTGTGGTGACCAGGCCCCCAACAGGAAACAAGATACTCAAGGGAGAGTTTATTACTGACCCCATGAGGTCCATCATGGGAGCAGTCTGTCACGTGGTGTCTTCTCTCAGGAAGTAGGGAGTGAAAAGGAAGTGGGCCTGGCTGTCGGACTTTTAGGTCCCTACCTCACATTCTCCATCTCCAAGAGCTTCCACAACCTGTCCGGACAGTGTCACCTGGGAAACCAAGTGTTCAAGCATGAGTGTCTACTCAAAAGTGAGATTTCCCACTCAAACCAAATGAGCAGAACCCCCACAGAGCAGAGCCTGTGACACCTCCCCTGCCCTCGTTTCTTTATCTGTCAAATGGAGCTAATAATTCCTCATCTCCTGCTGGCAGTTCAGGGACCGTCTGGCGATGTGATCCAGTAGCTATAATGCACGTCTTTCCTTCATGCCTTGCCTCCCTCTGGATCCCATGAAACCTTCTCAGTGTGGTGTAGGACCTGGCTTCCCAAGGGTGATGTAGATCGTCCTGTGTGACAGTAAAAAGGAGATTAAAAGCAGCCACGTGAATTTTTAAGTGATAGCCTCACAGATTCTGTTCTCAGCAATTGCTCCAATTCTGTAACACTAAGGGACAAACAGGCCCTGGTGTACAGTAGGGCCTCATAAAGAATTTGTGGAAATTAACTGAATTGAAGGCACTGGGGAAAGTATGTGCATCTCGCAGAGCGCGTGTGGATGTGTGGAGCACGTGCGGCTGTGGTGGTTTGAATTCCTGGCTAAAGGCAGGTGTTGTCTTCCCACAATGGATTTTCATCTTTTTGCGTTGGGGGCCCTGGTCACTGCACGTGCGTGATGCGTACCTCCTCCTTGTCGGATTTACATAATCCAGACAACGTCTCCTCTAGCCGCTTAGATGCAGAAAACCAAATGACTTTCTTTGTGCTTTTCTGAGCTATCCCCAAGCCTTTGATTCTCTATTCAGAAAAGCAATTGGGTCATGTTGGCAGGACTTGTGTACCTGTGGCCATGTCTTCAAGTGAGGGAGGCGGCCTGTATGAGTGTCATGCAAACCTGTGGGGGTCAGATGGTATGCTGGGACTAGTCAGTTTTCTCGGACACGCTGAAAGTTCTCCGCCCTACCGATGCCATCTCCGGCTTCCCAAGGGTAATGTAAATCATTCTGGGTAAAAACAGTCCTGTGACTTCTAAGTGCATTTTAATCCCACCCCACCCCCAAGGGTGACAGACTAGTGGGGGCAGAACAGAAGCCAAGGGGCACAGAGTGAGTCCATGCCATCTCCCCAGCCCCATTCCTTTCTGATAAAGAGGACGAGACAGGGAGAGTGGGTGATTTAAAAAAGCACAGCGTTCCCACTCAAGTGGTTTTCCCAGCTTCGTTTACCAAGAGTTTCATGTTATTTGAGCCTTTTCTTATGTGGTCAGTCCAAAGAGGATCAAGACAGAAGTAGGAGGCCGGGGGAAGTGGAGTGGACAGGACACATTAATTTTTACATCAGAGATCCAGGTCCGTTCCCCTTTATAGCCACTCACCTGCTTTGTGGTCTCAGGCAGTTTGCTCTGTAAGCCTCTGTGCTCTGAAAGTAGGATTCCCAGGCTGGACTTTGCCCTTTGAAGGCAAAACCAGAGGTAAGTTCCAGGGCCAGTCTACTGTGCACGGTAAATGAATGTCAGCTCCCGTTACTGAGGTTTGAACATTAACATGGAGTTCACGCGCCTGCCTGCTGGGGAAGGGCTGGGGTCCCGGCGCCAGGGAGTTCCTCTTGGCAATGGCCGAGGCTTTGGAAAGTTGTTTAAAATCAGATTTCAAAGCAGTTTGTGAAATTTTCGGATTAAAGAGGTGTTGTTTTAGTCTTAGTGAAACAGCGGAAAACCAGGAAGGGAAATCGGCTGTGCCTGGAGAAGGGTGGTTATGTCATCTAGGCGTTAAGCATATGAATGTCACAGCGAGGAAATCGCTCACCTGGGTAAATGGCTGGGTTTGAGCAGAGCCTGTTTCTGGTGTAGCTTGGGCTTTGTGGCCATGTGGCTGTGGTTTCATGGTGGCGTGGGCAGCTGATGGCAGTGGCCTTCAGTCAGTTGCTGTGTTGACACTTCTTGGCCTGCACGTGGCGTGACCCTCTGCAGATTAGTGTGGGTGAGGGTGGTCCTCATGGGTTTGTAAGCACCCTTGGTAATTGTAGGAGAGGTCTCCAAGGTCTGCCAATCACCTGCTGCAAAACCTTTTAGACCAAAACTGAATCGACTTTTCTGTATCCTCTAGTTTGGCCTTGGAGGTGAGGAGTCCCTGCCTATTTCTCAGCCCTTGGCAGGATGTTAGTGTGTGGATCTTCCTTCAAATCCAGTCTTTTTCTGTTTCCTTCCTTCCTTCCTTCCTTCCTTCCTTCCTTCCTTCCTCCTCCTCCTCCTCTTCCTCCTCCTCCTCCTTCTTCTTCCTCCCTTCCTCTTCCTCCTCCTCCTCCTCCTCCTTCCTTCTTTCTCCTCCTCCTCTTCCTCCTCCTCCTCCTCCTCCTCCTCCTCCTCCTCCTCCTCCTCCTCCTCCTCCTCCTCCTCCTTCTTCTCTCTCTCTCTCTCTCTCTCTCTCTCTCTCTCTCTCTCTCTCTCTCTCTCTCTCTCTCTCTGTCTCTCTCCTTGTTCAGGGGTTTATAACCCAGAGTGTTCTCATGGGTTAAAGGATACACCTCACAGTTCCAAGGCCCTCAGGCAAGGTCTGCAGAGACAGCCGGAATCCTGGTAATGCCCTCATTATCTCCGCTGGACCTTGAGAGTCATCCTCAGTCCCAGGCTGCTGGAGCTCTGGGGTGGACCGAGGCCTGTGGTGGGGCTGGTTGCTGACAGTCTGCCATGGGATGGCAAATCCATATCCACTCAGTCTTAGCAAACTGTCTCTCCTGCTTTCCCTTCTCTCCTCCTCTGCTTCACAGTTGACATCCTTAGGTGAGATTAACTCAGGGGGCAGTGCACAGCCCACAGGCCAGTCCGGCCAGTGAGGTAGGAGAGGTTTGGCTTTTTGTTTAAATTGTGGTAAAATAAGCATGACATGGGATTGACCATCTGAACCACTCTCAGGCAGTGTGGCGCCATCTCCAGAATGATTTTCATCTTGTAAGTCCAAGATACACATTTTTATTTTTCAGTGCTTTTAAAAAAAAAAAAAAAGGATAAAGAATATTCAGTCACGTGACAAGTCTGTGGTTCAGGAGTGTCGACCTGGGAGAGCTTTGTAGCTGTCATGTCCGGATGTAGGGTACCAGGAAGAACCCTTGTACAGAGTAGGGTGAACCTGTGCTCCCTGCTCCTAAGCTGCTGGGGCTCCCTGTTCTTTAGCCTTGAGATGAGGTCATGGAGGGGGCTAAAAATGTGCTTGTAGGTAAGCACATAAGAGTTAAGTTAATCCCAGCCCTTGAACAGCAGACGTAGGTGGTCTTTGAGTTCGAGGCCACCTCGTCTACGGAGTTCCAGGACAGCCGGGGCTACATAGAAAGACACTGTCTTGAACCCATCCGTGCCCCACCTCCATGTTGTTATTTAATACTTAACCCCTCAGCTCTAAAACCCAGTTAAAAGACTCAGGTTAATTAATTATCTGATTGACTATTGTCATAGTAAAGACTTAACAGACACCGCCATGCTCTCTATGTGCTCCCCCCACCTCCTGCCCCATGCTCTCTATGTGTTCTATCCCAGATCCATGTCCTGAGCGGCTCCTTCCTTTTTCCTTTTTTTGAGACATGGTTTCACTGTGTAGCCCTGACTGGCCTAGAACTTCCCGTGTAGACCAGCCTAGCCCCATATTCACAGAGCTCTGCCTGCCTTCGCCTCTCAGGTGCTGGTATGAAATGTACCGTCTTCCACGCCTGGCTCCAGAACAGTTAATTTATCAGAAGGGGAGCTAGCAGAGAGCCTCAGGTTTAACCTGACTACAAAGACAGGTCACTCTGTCTGTGCGGAGTCTGGTGATTTTTTTCGATGGCATTTTGCAGTTTTGACCATGAAGAGGAACAGGTGTGCTCACTGGTCTCCATGGAAACAGGGCTGTTCACACACCCTTAATATCACACAAGTGTTTCTGGCAGAACAACTTATGTTTATTTTCTAAGTGCTCTCTGGGGCTGCCCTAGATTCTTTGCATGGAAAACACTAGGTTGCACATTTTTAATTTATTTCTGATACAGGGTCTTTTGATGTAGCCCAGGCTGGCTTTAAAACCTGCTCTGTAGCCTAGAATGACTTTGGACATGTGACCCCTCTGCCTCTCCCTCCCGAGTGCGGCCATTGCAGTGTTACAGCGTGTGCTGCCGTGCTGGGTTCATCTGGTGTTGGGGACTGACCCAGGGCTTTCGCACGTTGGGCAAGCACTCTGCACACTAAGCCGTACCCCAGATTTGTAGTGTTGAGTGTGTGCATGTGGGCTTTGTTGTTGGGTCTTTGCTGGTTCCATTTCAAGATAGGGTCTAGCCATGTTGCCCAGGCTGCCCTCTGACTCTCTGTGTATTCTAGGCTAGCCTCAAACTCACAAACCTCCTACTTGTGCCTCCTGAGTGTGGGGTCGTAGGATGTACCACTACTCATGTTTATTAAAATGAACATGACTTCATTGCCTGCATATATTTCTCATGGAAAATCTATTTTCTCAAATGTCCCTCTCCCCCCATCTCTTCTTTTAGAACATGGGCCATGTGTGGCACCCTGAGAGTCCTCTGTGCTGACATTGTGTCACACGTGTGCTATCACACTGACTTGACTAGAACCTTCTGAAATTATCAAGGGTGCAGAATGAAAGCCAGCTTTCCTACTGAGAACAGTTTGTTTACTTTGAAGATTGCTAGGCCCCAGCAACTGAGACTGATTGTGTGTGGGCAAACCTTCCTTTTCCTTTTAGAACGAGTCACGTATGTGAACTGATGGATGGAGACACTGGCGTATGCAGACAGCAGGGCACTCTGTGCATGTGGACGGTTGTTGTGTCAACCGCTTTCTTGTAGTCTATGCTGTGGTCCTCTGTATTAGAAACTGTGGTGGAGGAAACCATACGGTTGTCCAGGCTCTCTTCTGACTATGGTAAATTCTGAACTGACAGAAGAGATAAAAAATTTGTGTGTGTGTGTGTGTGTGTGTGTGTGTTTCCCTGTGCGAGTATATGAGTGAGAGTGTGTTTCCCTGTGTGTGTGAATGAGTATGTTCATGTGTGGGAGCGTTTTCCTGTATGTTAGTGAGTTTTCCTGTGTGTGTATATGTGTATGTACATGTGTGAGTGTAGAGTGTGTATATGTGTGTAGAGTGTGTATATGTGTGTACATGTGTGAGTGTGTGTATGTTAAATGATGGTTTCAAAGAAAGAAGATATTTTTGGCTTATGATTTCAGTTGGACTGTGGTTGCTGCCTGGATTTCTTTTAGGCCTATAATGAGGCAGAAGAAAATTGTTCTCCTCCGCTGAGAAGCAAGTGGGAAGCACAAAGGGGCCAGGATATATTATAACCCTCGAGGACATACCCCAGGAATCCACTTCCTTTAGCCAATCTGCAACCCCCATTCGATTTCCTCCCAGTGATCAATTCAGTTTTGAACCCGTAAGTGTGTTAAGCAGCAGTCGTATCAGAACCCTCCCGATCTTTTTGAGAATGCCATTATGACTGTCACACCTAGCATGTGTGTTTGACTGGCTTCCCACATGCCTTTGACTCAAGTCAGAGTGAGGTCACGCGTCACAATGGCTTAGTTGGGATTATTCACAGAAATGGGAAAAAAATTCTTTTAAACACAGGTGAGACAGCTGTCATTTAGACATTGTATGAATTATTAAAGAACGCCCCTTACCTTGATAGGCCTGGACTCTGTCATCGGAGGGACCTGAGTTTGATACAGCATGTACATTGCAAAGCAATTCAGCAAGGATCTGTGGGCGTTTTTTACTAACGTGACCTGGTGGCAAGTCTCTCTCATCTCCCGTCAGCGGATGCTGGCGATTATAGTGGGTTTTTAAAGCACTAAAGAATAGTCCTCTTTGTACCAAGGCAGAAAGCCGGGCTGTCACTGTAACAGAGACTTCTTGCAGCTAAAGACGGGCATACTAATTTGGGGACCAGCTCATGGGGCAAATGCATCTCAGTGTTCCCTTCCTCCTCCTTGGACTCCCTCTGTGTGAGCTTAAGCACTCTTTATATTGAGTAGTCTCCAGGGACGCCGTGTTAACATATAAATGCAAGGAAGGGCATTGCCAACGGTGTACTCACTGGCAGTTTGGAGTCTGAGTAGAGGCATGACAGTGGCTGTCAGAGGTGGTGATGTCTGCTCTTAGAAAGGCTTCTCCATGACAGAAGACTGTAAAGGATTGGGAACAGAATGAAAGTTTGGGGCAGGGAGAAGATACTGGTTGAACTCAGGGTACCAGGAAAAGGATGCTCAGTTGGTCTAGAGCCTGGCCTCGAGCAGTCTGTAGTCTGACTTGAGAGCGAGCTCTGGAGGGAGGCATTTTCCCACTGTAGTTAGTGCTGAAATATCTTAGATGACGATGGATAAGGTTCCCTGTGACCGCATTCATTCCTCCTCCCACACATAGATGTGAGGTGCTGGAGAGATGCTCCAGGGTTAGGAACACTCACTGTGCCTGGAGAGGACCCATTTGGTTCCCAGCACCCACATCAAATGGTTCACACTGCCTGAACCAGTTCCAGGGGATCCGGCACCTGCCTGTGGGTCTTCGTGGGCAGCTGCTTGTGTAGGTGCACACAAACTCGTGCACACATGTACATAAATTAAAAAATAGTAAGACGTCAGAAGAGAACGCGAGGATGTGGCGTGTGGGTGGAGCTCTATCTAAGCCTTTGTTTTAAAACATGGCAAAATCAGTTCAATCTGGTTCCCTAGAGTTGACCCCTGAGTGGCCGGGCCCTTCTGCCACCCACACTGGCCACCACTGTTGACCTCACCACCCTTGGTCACCTTGTGCATTTGTCTCAGTGATCTTTACAGAGAGACATTGAGAAGAGTGAGAAAGGACCCAGGAGACCGAGGGGATATTCAGGCAGATTCCCTGGGGCCTCCTCTGCGCTCACAGCCAGGTCTGCCTTAGAAAAGAACACAGGGCCTCCAGTTTCTCTGTCTCAGACCTCCCTCTGTGGAGCTCAGGTTCCTTGGATCAGGGCCAAGGGGAGACCTGGGGAGGAAAGAGGGCCTGGCCCACCTCATTGAGTACTTCCTGGGGAGGCAGAGAAACAAGAGTCTTAGACAAAAACAGTTTTGCTTGACACATTTTCTTCTCTTTTGTGTCCTCATTCTCTATTGAGTAAAAGGGCTGACACAGTAAGTACTAAGGGCCAATGCCAGTTTAAACCTTGGCTACTAGCAGTTTCAAGTCAGCCTTGACCAGCCAAAGTCTGACACAAAGTAGAAACAAGTATCGTTCAAGTTGAGGAAACGCCCTTAGCTTTGTGCCAGGTAAATTGGGTTTTCCTAGCCGTCCTTCTGTTTCATGCTTTTAATTTCAGTAGGTTACTAGCAATCGCTACCGTGTGACTTTGTCAGAATAAGACAATTTTATTAAAAGAGAAAAAGAAGCCCTTTGGCGCCCTTCTTACGGACTTTAAGCAAGTGGCAGATTAGCTTGTGAGGCAGGGCTGCTGGCGAATCCGTTTCAGAAGTAATTCCTGTGCAGGGAAGGAGGCTGGGATTTTGCTTTGGTTTCTCTTTGTGTGACTCTGTAGTAAGTTAGTGTCTTAATGTAGTGTTTAGTGTTACAAGATGATGTAAAACTAGGAAATGATTGCCATTCACAAGTGGGTTAGTGCAGTGACAAGTAGGTTTATTCACAGAATAAAGGATATCTAAAACTTGCTTCTGTATAACAGTAGGTGTGAGACTATGTGCACTTTCTTAATTTGTTAAAACACGTCGGTGTGTAGGTAAGTGCATATGAGTGTGAGTGCCTACAGAGGTTAGAAGCAGGCATCTGATCCTTACACACACACACACAGACACACACACACACGTACACACACACACACGTACACATGTATACATATATGTGAGCTTGATCATCGAACCATCTCTCCACTCCTACAAATTAATTTTAGGGACATGTTGAAACAGGATTGGTCCATGAGCTGACCACTGATGATAAAAACCAGTTCTATGCATGTCTGCTTTTAAAATATCCCATAATTTAGCATTTTTAATGGGTTTAATTGCGTTTCCTTAAAAGCAAAAATCCTACAAATGTTTTTTGTGAGGAAAATGTTCATTACAATAAAGCAGTTCCTTACCTTTTTAGGATTTGAAAGGAGGCGGTCTCCGTTCCCCAGCATGCGGGGATGGGCGTGTAGCCCTCTAAAAGACTTTGATAGTAAGTTAATATAAAATATTCCACTTCCCTGATGACTTGTCAGCTGAGCAATTTCAGGCATGAGAAGAGGCTGACACCTGGCTGGTGAGGGGCCAGCACATGACCCTCCTGGTCTCTCTGAGCTGGTGGGGGTTGGGAGACAGCTGTGATGGTGTAGAATCTTTAAATATTAGCTGAGAACTGAAAGCACCCTTGGTTGCATAGATTTTGCTGTCTTTCCCAAGTACTTCAGGGAGTGATCATGTTTCAAGCCAACATGGTAGAGGCATTTGCTGAAGTATTCTCAGGAGTCATAGATGGACTAGAAGTCCCAGTGTCTTATTTTCTAACAGGGGTCTGAAGGTGATGCTTGACAGCTGTGCTCTGGAAGCACCCAGCCTGCTACCTGGCCAGCCACAGGGCTCTGTGCCTGTCACCAAAGTGACAGTAAGCATAGTGACAAGTAGGACTTCTGTACCGAGCCTTCCCCCCTCTGATGTAACTGAATGAGGACTCCAAATGCCAAGGACGAGATCCATTGCTACAGTCTCTGAATAGGGCATTTGAAGGCTCCTGTCTCTGAAGTAGCTCTGCCTGCCAGACTCGCCGGCAGGATTCAGGGTTTCCACAAAACTAGCAATGTAGAACAAGAATTCCCCCTGGGCGGTATGTGCTTCTCTGCCCCTTTTTATAGAGCTGTTAGTCCACAGTATCACAGCACAGCAGTTGCTGGGAGAAACAAAATGCAACATTGTAGCCAGGCTTTGTTTACCGTAGTGATAAGATATTGCACAGTAGACGAAGTAGACAATGTCTATAAGTTAGATTCAGTTAGGTCAGAGTAAAACGAGTATGGGTAATTAAAACCTTTTTGTTTAAAACTGTCATTTTTAACATTTCGTACTTGTCTGGAATTTGACGTGTGTGTGTGTGTGTGTGTGTGTGTGTGTGTGTGTGTGTGTGTGTGTGTGTGTGTGTCTGTCTGGATGCACATAACCTTAAATATAGGAGCCAGTTTTCTTTCACGGTAGGGTAAAGGGGAACAGGTCCTCCCAGGCTTGGCTAGTGTGCCAAGTAGTTTAACTGCTTTTCAATTGCTAAACCCAGGGCCTCCACTCACTGGCCTTGTGCTGTTTGTTTTTAACTTTGGATGTGTTAGATGTGCTGCAGGAAAGTGTGTTTCTTTGTCTGCCTGTTTTATGGTTTCAACTAGTGAACAATTTTTTTCCAGGTAATTGCCAACCTGTGTGACATTTTATAAATCTCCAAAGACAGTGTTGTCATATTGAAAGAGAGTGAAAACTGACTTAAGGACTAAAAACATTTATTTTTATTGGTCTGACAGACTTTTATTGCATATGAAAAAAATAAATAAGCTTTTTATTTAAAATCCAGAAAGTTCTGTGACTTTTTTTCTTCTGTTGCTTTGCAAGTGGTTTAGTGTTAGGTTCCTAGGAAGTAGAAGTGAGTCCATAATTTAATTAGACTGCGTTTAGAAATCCCACCGCTTTCCCAAAGGCTTGAAGGATACTCAATTGCAGGAGGAGGAAGGCATTTCCATCATTATTTCCTGGACCCTGTGGCTGTATGTCCTGTCAGAGAGCAGAGCTGGGGTGAGAGGGGATACAGAAAGCTACAGTAGCAGTTTAAATATGGGATTATTTCCTGTTTACTTGTTAATTTTCAGTATTTTGTATTGATGATAAGAATTGGCGTGGACTATCAGACAGAAGAGCTTTGATCTGTTCTCTTCCGTAGCACCCACACACACGGAAGTAGAAAGCCCACTTCCGTGGGTCGTCCTCTGACCTGAGCATGCATGCAGTATCATAAGCACACACACTTCCCCTTTGTTCAGTTTGGAACATGGGACAGTGACCCTTCCATTTATATTCCCACCTCAGTTAACCTGAGAGAGATCATCTCCTATTGATGTCTCCACGGTGATTCTAAATCCCACCAGGTTGACAATCAGAATTAGGCATCATATGACATTTGGTTCTTCAATGCAGTGATCTGGGTCCCGTCTACCTGCTAGAGTCATCCAGATGAACGCCACCAAATGAAACCCTCAGACACCTCACTCCTGCTACAGGATTCTGATGGAGTTGGTCAAACAGGGGCCTAGGATGGTTATTTTTCCAAGAGGTTCCCAGGAGATTCTAATCATAGCCAGAGTGAAAAAAGATCTTGTGACCTTGTATACGGTCGATGCAACTTTAAACTGAGTTTAAGGGAAATGGGATTTGTGACTGTTAAGTTGGGAGGGTGTTTCTTTCCCAGCTCACATGGAGCACAGGGAATGTGAACAGGCTGTGAGCCTTCTGGAGTGGAAATTTCCAGCCCTTCCTGCATAATGAGACTCTCCGTAGGGGGCTCATTAGAATACAGGTGTCCCCAGGAGCCTCCTCTGGCTTATTCTAAAGATGTGGGCCAAGATGGGGAATGGGATTCTCAATGTGTGTACAGGTGGTGTGGAGTGTGCTGCATGATCTTAATGCAATGAGAGAGCTGAGTTCTAGGCCATTGGACCATTCCCCACCCTTTCGGGAGCAGCTCTTTGCTGATTCACGGGACATATTTATCGGCATAATAATGTTGCCTACCCACCTCAGCAAACACATTTTTAAAAGACCCAGAGGACTTGCAGGGTGGGAAAACATAAAATCTAGCAATTCCACAATGATGGTTTTCTTGATTTCATGGCCTGTGTCATAAATTGAATGTCACGTTATTCATTTATTCATGAGTGATTTTTGACAGCTGCCGTGATGAGCCTGAAGGGTCTTTGTAAGCACGCTAAGCTGTGTCTCTATGCCGACAGCATAATGTATACTGTTCCCAAGCAGAGCCGCAGAGATTTCCAACCGCGTATTCACTTGGTATTTAGTTCTCTGAATATTGTCTGTATTCGAGGAAATATCCCGGTGGTTTGTTTCCACATGCCGATTCTCTTCACTGAGAATGTTTAAATCACCCGTGGTTATGAAGTCTTTATTAATAAAATTAAATCTGGTCACCCCTTACCCAAACTACTGGATGAAAATTCCTCATGACCTGAGTTCACAACAGAGCCTCGGGCAAGGTGATGTGAGGAGAAGCTTCTTGTGGTGGGAGATGTGTTCTGGGCCTCTGCTACGGCTCCCGTGGTCAAGGGGCTGTTTCATGTCAGTTTTGACTTATTTAAGTGTTAACAGTGGCTGATGACAGTGGTCAGTGCAGATTCCAATGGCTTGGCTTGAGGGGAAACTGGTTGAGCTGGGCATACAGTGGCAGCTGTCTCCAGAGATGTTAGATACCCAGTGTGTCAGTCACCGTGTCTCTGTGAAGAGACCCCCACACCAAGGCAACTCTTATGAAGGGAAACATTTAACTCCTTGCAGACTGACAGGTTTAGTCCATTTACATCATGACAGAAGTAGACAGGCGTTGTGCTGGAGCAGTAGCTGAGACCTTTACATCCTGATCTGTAGGCAGCAGCAGAGGAAGAGACTTGGGCCTGCTGTGGGCTTTTGAAACCTCAAAGTCCACCACCCCCACCAGTGACACATCTCCCCCAACAAGGCCACACTTTCTGATTTTTTTCCCAAATAATTCCACTCCCTAGAGACTTAGGGTTCAAATATATGAGCCTATGGGAGCCATTCTCATTCAGATCCCCACACCTGGGATGGATGTCCCTCTGGCTAGTCACACATCTGCTGCTGTCCCCCCTGTGCTGTGGTATTATCTCTAGAGGAAGCTGAGGTACAGAGCGTGAGGTCATGCTGGCCATGATGGGGCATGTCTGTAATCTCAGCTTGGGAGGCGGATGCAGGAATATCTGAGGAAAAGGCAGGTGCAGCCTGAGCCCTCGCTCTAAAGGGAGCAGATGGGAGTTTGGATAGCTTAGTGACCATGAGCCAGGGCAACTCCCCAGTGCTGCTTTCTGTCTTCTCTTACCTGTCCCCAAAGCATCTTGTTCTGACTGACATCTTTTCCCCATGCTCATTGCTCCTTGGTTCTCACCTCTGAGAGCTTTACATCCTGATCTGTAGGCAGCAGCAGAGGAAGAGACTTGGGCCTGGCACATCAGTATGTGGGCCCTGTTCTTTGACCATCTTGGAACTACCCCGCATGATCTTCCTCTTAGCCTGATCTCTATTTCTCTGTCCCTTCAGTGTTCCACACCCCATCACCCTCTGGCCTCAAAAAAAATTGTCCTTATTTTATGTGTATGGGTGTTTTGCTTGTGTGTATATTTGTGTACCACATTCCTGCCTGGTACCTGAAGAAAAGGGGATTGGATCCTTTGGAACTGGAGTTAACAGATGGTTGTAAGCTACCACATGGGTGCTGGGAATTGAACCTAGGTCCTCTGGAAGAACAGCCAGTGATCCTAATTGCAAGGTAGCTCTTTAGCAAAAGCATTCTTTTGAGGGAATCATTTCTCTAAACTCTGAATCAGATCTACTTTAAACTATCCACCAGGGGTTGGGGATTTAGCTCAGTGGTAGAGCGCTTGCCTGTGCGCAAGGCCCTGGGTCTGGTCCTCAGGGGGGGGGGCACTATCCACCAGTGGCCCAAGCAGCTTGTTGGTGTCCTCTGGGAGTGTTCAGGATGTGTTGGCCATCTGGTATACCTCAACCTTTTCTCCTTAGCCTCCAAACCACTCCAGGAGTCACTAGCTTCCAGGCTTTGACACATTTCCTGAATTGTTTTCTGCCACAGTTTACCTGCAGCTCACTCTGTGTGTGTTTTTGTGTGTGTATGTTTCTGTCTGTCCGTCCGTCTGTCTGTCTGTCTGCATGTCTATGTGTGTGTATCTTTGTGGGTGTTTGTGTGTGTCTCCGTGTGCATATATGTAAAACTATCTTTTATTCTTCTGATGTAAATATTGTCTCTGAAGTTTACTGCCTTGCCTGCTAACCTATGCTTAGTCCTGGAAGCCTCTGTACAATCTAATCCAGGCCTAGAATGTTTTCAGCCTCTGAGATTTGCTGCTGAATAATCTCACCCCTTCTTAGTTTCTTTCTGAGCTCTAACTGGCTGGTTTCAACTCAGCCGTTCTGACTGAAAACTCCACTCAAAGCTGACTGACTCAATGTAGCTTGTCTTTCTTAGCCTCTTCTGAATTGCTCTGCTTGGTCTCAAACTAACTGGTAATTTGTTCTAATCTTCTGTGCTCTTCTCATTCTCTGGCTCCTTCTGTCTTCAACCTATCTCTGTGAAATTCTTGCAGTAAAATGGCCTTTCTCTCTCTATCTCTGGACTGCCCCTCAAATAGCTTCCCTTTCTTCTCTCCTCTTGTGAGAGTTGGGCATAACCTATTCTGTCAAATCTTTCTTTGATTCATTACTTTGCCTGCCACTCAGCCATTCCTTTCAAACACAGGTGCGTCCTTCTACAAACTAACTCAACTTCATTGTTTGGGATTAAAGTGAGAACTAAGGGTGTGTCTGTATTCCAGCAGAGGTAATGTGTATGTGCTGAGGCTGAGCCACTGCACAGCTAGAAACAGTCCCCCCACCCCAGTAAATAACACAATCTCTGGGTTCAGAGTGTGATTAAAATATACTGCAACATGTATGTGTCCCTGTGTATGTATGCATGTGTCTGTGTCTGTCCGTGCCTTGTGTGTCTGTTCGTGTGTGTGTGTGTGTGTCTGTCTGTCTGTCTGTCTCTCTCTCTGTGTCCCCTTTCTTCACACACTCCATCCTGTAACTCCTTGACTCACCTTTCTCCAGTCCCTAGGGATCTGCTTACCCAAATAGATCTAGGTGGGTACAGGGTACTCATCTGCACTCCATGACCTTGTTTAGTGAACAAGCAGCACGACTGGTTAATCAGTAAACCCAAACTCTGGGTGTTTTGTTTTCAGTTGTCGTTTGGATCTGCCTTTTAAAACCCCACCTTTCGCAAACAAACGCATTTTTATAGAAAACCCAACTACTTGCAGTTTCGTTTTGTTTTGTTTTTTTATGTCCTGGTTTCATTGACTTCTCACACTCATTTGTAGAAGCACCATGACATTCTGGCTGATTTTCTAATGACAAGAAATAAAAAATGCACCCGGTTGCTTCTTGTGTGGGATGCAGTCTTAAGGGACTTTATTGACTATAAAATGCGACTGTATGGGCAATTAGGACAAATTGACAAGTATGTGTTATCGACAGTGCACGCATACACACGAAAGAATTTATTAATCCCAGCTTCTAAAATTTTATTTTTAAAAGTAAAGCTTCGTATGGATAAAATCTTATGAGTGAGAACACCACACACCAAAATTAGCCAGGTTAGTCACAACCGATAATAAGACCACGTGCTCTGGAAAGCGTCTTTGTGCCTCGTTTGGTGGCTTTCTTCTCCTTTGGTCCTGAAGCCTGAAAGTGTGAATTCCCTTCACCCTGAATTCAGGGTCATCCACCCTGCTTGTGGATGACCTCTACCAACCATAGGTTCCCAGTCCCCGCCATCCGGTAAAGCAAGCATGGAGCACTAAAGTACATTTTTAGCACCAGCTAATTTTAAGGAATAAAATTAACTTGTGTCAGCTGCAAAGAGAGAAAAGCTGTGACAGGATCAACATCCGTTAACATTTGAGACTGTCTGGTAGAGGCATCCCAGAGCTGTCAGTGAGCTGTGCCTCTTTGTGGTGATTGTGAGAATGAATGGGTTCCCTTAATTCTGGCTAGCTGGATACCCAGTTGATTTTTATCTTTGTGTGTGTGCACACACACACCTACAAACACACACACACACACACACACACACACACACACACACACTGTCAGTAGACCATCTTGGTCGTCATTCCTCAGGCTTTGCCCACCTTGTGTCTTAGGGCTGGGTGTCTCGCTGGCCTCTGATTAGGCTAGGCTGGCTGGCCACTGAGCCACAGGGATCTGCCTGTCCCTCCCAGTCGCCAGCTCTGAGACCATCAGTGTGCACCACCACACCTGACTTTTTTTTTTTACAAAAGTTATTGTGGGGGGGGGTGTCAAACTTAGGTCCTCAAACTTGTGCAACAAGCACTTTACAGACTCAGCTCTTCCCTGACTCCCAGCTGACTTTGTTTTAACTGAGACTTGGAATTGAGCAGTTGTTTGAAGGGCAAGCCCTTGGCCTGTCCCACCTCGAGCAGATTGAAAGCTGGTGTGCACATCCGCCCTGCGCTTTGCCCCTTACCTCTTCTTTCGGATTGTGATTAACTCAGTTAACCCACACAGCCAGCAATTGTCCCCAGACTAGGAGAATCAGGAGCCCTGAGCCCCAGCCTAGAACAGTGCAAGGATGACAGCTCAGCCCTGAATTTGCAGAAGTCATGAGGGTGGCAAACAGTCGACAAGGGCTCAGAACACTGTGGCTGGATTCGTATTAGCCATGGGTGTTTGGTGACAAGTTCACGTCCAACTGTCTATTTAAAATTCAAAGAAATACATATTTTAAAAAGATTCCTGTGAAGGAAGATTAAAAGAGGGTATGATCTCAAGAAAGAATTCCTGGAAAGTTCTTTCCAGGGAATGTTGTTTGACATTGTTGTAAAAGGAGCCATCATTACACCACTGTCTTAGGTGGACTGCTCTAAAATAATTGTGCTTCTCCGTCTCTGTTGTTAGGACTTTTGGAATAATGAGGACTTTATGTGCTTGAGAGGATTCGTCTTTTTTTTTTTTTTAAACCTTTTTTAAAAAGGATAATTTCTGACTCAATTAAACAGGATAACTCTTCAAATGCTGTCATCTGTAGCTGAAGAGTTCTAGGAGGAAAAGGAAATCACACTTCCTGCAGTTGGACTTAGTTTAGAAGTGTCCCTGGGGGGAAATGAGGGGCATCTCATTCCACGGAGAAACTGAGAGGAAGCTGTTATGTGAATTTAATGTCTATAAAGACTTGGAACGATGAGGAGGTTGTGACTGTATTCAGCCCCTGATGATAGAACACGCTTCTGGAAAGTGCCACACACAAGAATTACAAGATGGGTGCCTCCTGTAAGAAACCAACTGCTTACCGAGGTGTTGATGGACTCACCCAGAAGACCCCACAGAAAGGCAAGATAATCAATAAGTGGAGGCTAACGTCCTACAGAATGGCAGCCCTCCCGAGCCCATTTATTTTTTTAAGTCTGGAAGTATCTTTGATACCAAGTCATCTCATTTGGTCAGACAGCCTGCCTCTGTTTTTCAGGACGTCTTACTTTGAGGGAAAGAGGTTTTTTTTTGTTTTTGTTTTTGTTTTTTTTCCCGGAGCTGGGGACCGAACCCAGGGCCTTGCACTTGCTAGGCAAGCGCTCTACCACTGAGCTAAATCTCCAACCCCCGAGGGAAAGAGTTTTAAAGGCCTTGCCTCTCCTACGTAGCTTATGCCTTTACCCAGAGATTCCCATAATCTATGGGACCACTGGTCAGTTTTGCAGTTTGGTACGCCGTATCTCTCTTCGCTGGTGTAGTGAAGGCTTGGTTGCCAGTTGGTGGAATTTGGGGGAAGTGATCGGATCCTGAGGCTTCTGACCGAATCAGTGTGTCAGTCTCATGATGAAATCATAATGTAATAGCATTTTTGGTAAACAGTGAAGACTAGAAGGTGAGGCCCAGGTTGAAGCTGGCTTTTGGGGTGTATCTTTGCAGGTTATGTATACTTTGTTCCTGCCACTTTGATATTCTGCTTCACCATAGGCTCTGTGAGAGAGCAGAGCAGAGAGAGCAGAGCTGAGAACTGAGGAGGGAGGGATACTTCCATCCCTGAGCTGAAGTACCTCAGCACCCGCCCCTCCAGTCGTTCACATATTTTGTCACAGTGATGCGAAGTGGGGCAAGCAGTGTGCTTACGGTGGTGAAGAACAAGGAGTTCGCTTATTTGTTGGACATACCCGACTCCCCCACACTGTGTTCTTGATGACTACGTTTAAGGATCTGCACTTACACAACAAATGCTAAAATTTCACAGCATCTCCACTCCGGGAAGAGCATTCCCAAAGAAGGTAGGCTGTTTCCTTCAAGCCTGTACTATCCAATATGGCAGTGCAGCAGCCTTGGGTAGTGGCTTACATTTAAATGGCATGCACGTGTTAGGTAAATGCTCTGCACTTAAGAGCGTGTACTTCTCTTCAGAGGACTCAGGGTTAGTTCTAGCACCCGAGTTGGAGGGCTCAGAACCATCTATAAATTCAACTCCAGGGATGTGGCACCGGAACATGTGTGTATACACATACACACTCTCACTCTCAGAGGCACATACACACACACACACACACACACACACACCGTTATACATGCACACCTGTGGAAACCTGATTTTAATAGCAGAAGCATGGGTCATTGGGGAGGTTAGCGGTAAGTTCATGGCATTAGTTGAATGTGCAGATTGCCCTTACGCTAGATATTAACTAGACTTCTAGAGTGACCAACTCCAATTACTCATTTAAATTTCAGACACTCCCTTTCCCCTATTTCATTCCCTGGTGAATTGAGAATTGATTTTGAATATCCAGAGGCTCCAAGTATGACTCGGGGCAATGGAGCAAGCTTGGGAGAAAAACAGAGCAAAGGGATCCCCCTCCCTCTCCCCCTCCCCTCCCCTCCCCCTCCCCCTCCCTCTTCCCCTCCCCTCCCCCTCTCAGTGCTAGCTGCTAGCTGCTGACACCCACTGAGCTAACTCACTTCGCTGAGTCTCCCAGGACTCTCTTCCACCTGGACAGAGGGAGAATGTCATGGTGTGGAAAGAGTTGAGGACCTCAGGCTGAAAGCCATGCAGGTCCTTTCTCACCTGTGATCTATCTGTAGCCCTGACTTCAAAATGAAAGGCTTGGAAAGTTGCTGTCATGGTGCTAGGCTTGTCAGAAAGGTGTGGTTACTGTTGTCTTAGTGTCTGAAGCTCAGCTCTAATGCTTTCATTCTCGTCTCTTCATTCGATGAAGTAGATAGAGCCTGATTGCAGCAGCGTGCATGCCCTTACTTAGGAATGAAAAATTCCATTATGAAATGGTTCATGTGTATCTGTTTTCTTCTTCTATGCTATCCCATGGAGGAGCCCTCTCTTCCCTTCCACTTGTTTGTAGGCTGGCCACCTCGTCACGGATTGGAATGATGCAGGCTGACGTGGCGGCCACCCATAACCTCAGCACTCAGTGGCAGATGGGATCTCTGAGGTAAGCTGGTTAGCTCCACCAGCTGGAACTGGTGAGCCCTGGCCTCAGAGAGACACCCTGCCTCAATAAGTAAAATGGAGAACGATTGAGAAAGACGTCCAATACCAATCTGGAGCCTCCATGTGCACATACATGCATTCACATGCTCACACACACGTCTGCACAGGTGTCCGCACCTTATGCATATCCACATGCACATATATGCATTTATACCCTCACACATGCATCTGCACAAGTGTAAGCATGCACATACATGTATTTACACCCTCACACATGCATCTGCACAGGTGTAAGCAGGCACATGCATATCCACGTGCACACACATGCATTCACACCCTTATACATGCCTCTGCACTGGTGTAAGCACACACATGCACACTGCCAACATACATGCATAAAAACAAGTGCAAAGTAGTTGGCATAAAATGAATTAATTTTGCTTTTCTGTCTTGGATACCAGTTCCTTTGTGTAGCTAGTTTTCTTTGCTTGCCAGTTCAGTTTATTTCATTCAGAATTCATGGGGCCTTTCCATCTCTAAACCCCGAGGAAAATGGATGATAGTGTAGTGATGTCACTAGCGACCAGAGGCAAGTGCACATGAGACATCCACATATGCTTATTATCCTTCCTCTAATCTACCTCCTGATTCACACAGAATTCAAACCCCAAGTGTGTTGTTCTTGCCATGAAAAGATTCAGCAACACCTCGGAGAGCTGGGTGGTCCATTGTGTCTTCAGCCTCAGTTGCTTTGAAAGACTAGGTGGTACGCTGCTATGTCCTTCCTTCATGGTGACCTTCTCATCGATGCTTTGGCTGTACATGGTTGTCAGGGTTGAACCTGAATGCTGTATATAGCAAACTGCATAATGGGATTGTGGCTTCTTTCCCGTGGTAGTTTATGGTAGTAACTGAACTTGGTCTAAGCCATCATCAGGTACAGGACAAGCCTGGTCTTCATGATAATATAGGTTGAAGCCAGACTCTACCCCACTGTCCAATATCTTCACTCAAGGTTTTGAGGTCCCCGTGGTGGTACCTATCAGTGTCCCTGGTGATTTCAGTACAGACTCATGTAGAGCAGACCACACCCTTGCAGCTCATAAGCCTTAGATGAACATGTGGACCACTGAATCTTCTCCTCTTTCCGGTTTCCAATACTGTTGTCCTCGAGTTTCTCTTTTACCAGAACCCTGGGAGCTCTCCCCTTTTTCCTAATTTCTTGTCCTTGTCACACCGGGAAGCCATCAAGATCTGTGATCCTGTCTTCAGCTGCGCCCCTCTCCCTTAAAGCAGTCTCCCTGTTGACTAGTCAGTTACCCGTAGCCAGCTCGTCTTAAGCTTCCCTTACTATCCTGCTTTCTCTCCTAGACTTCTCCATGGATTGGCTGATGGGTTATTTAGTATTTGCTTGATAGCTTCTCTCTTACTTAATAATGGCTTCAGAGAGATACCCTGCCTCAGTAAAGTGGAGAATGATTGAGAAAGATATTCAACACCAATTTGGGACCTCCACATGTACACACATGCATTTTTATCTTCTGATTTTGTCTTCTGAGCTTAAGATTTTTGCTGCCAGAGGGAGGATGACATTAAATTATGCATGAGTGTTGTGACATATCCATTCATGCACATCTTCAAGTTATTGTCCTCCTTTGGGACAAATTTCAATTAGCTTACCTTGCCCATAGGTCTTCTCAAACTGACTGAGAGGCTTATAAAATACACATCACTTCCTTCTAAGCTCACCAGTATCGACCTAAAACCCAGCACTTCCTAAGGAACCTTGCTTTCCTTAAATGGCAATTTCCTATGTCTCCCAGTGGCCATTTCTTGTGTCTCCCAGTGGACATTTCTTGTGTTCCTTGGCAGCCATTTCCTGTGTCCCTCGGTGGCCATTTCCTGTGTCCCTCGGTGGCCATTTCCTGTGTCCCTCGGTGGCCATTTCCTGTGTCCCTCGGTGGCCATTTCCTGTGTCCCTCAGTGGCCATTTCCTGTGTTTCCTGTGTCCCTCGGTGGCCATTTCCTGTGTGCCTCCAGTGCTCATTTCATTGTGTACATGTGCTTATATTATTGTCTCCTCTTACTGGATTTTAAGACAGTCGAGAGAGGGATGATGCTTTCTTTCATTTTACTTCTTTCATTCTTCTTGATGCCTTTCATGATGTCTGACACACGGTGTCAGCCTGACAGTTCCAAGTGTTTACAAAGGCCAGCACTGTTTTGTGTCAAGAGAGGTAGCAACACCTGGTTGCAGCTTTCAAACGAATCCCAGCCAGAGATAAATGAGGTGTATGTGCTGGTGAGATACTGGCTTGTGTGGGATTTAAATGTTTGTTCTAAGTCTTCACAGCCTTCCCCTCCATTACATAATTATTTATTTTTACCAAGTTCCCAAATGTCTTAATTAAGCTCATCATATGTTATGAATTCTATTTCTGGGCGTTGTGGGAACAGCAGTTCCTAATGCCTTTTCTCTCCCCTGTCTGAGCCATTTCACTCAGTGGGATGATATTTTATAACTCATTAATGTTTGTAGTACTGTGTACTAAAATATTCTGTGTCAGCTGTCAGCTGTCACTGGTATCGAGCCTGCAGTCCATCAAAATCTACTTTCTCGCCAGGTTACATCTGTGCCAAGACTTGGTGGTGAATCCAGCGGCCAGTTAGGGCCAAGTGCTTGGCCTAGAGTTTGCCTGTGTGGGCAAGTTGGTCTGACAAGCCTTTCTTCCCTGGGGTAAGGTAACTCTGGCTAATGGTAAGGACTGAAGTCTAGAGACTACGATAGGAGAGATCCAGGTGGGTTAACCCTGCCCTGGAAAGCAGTCCATTACTACCCAGTGTGTCTCTATCTACCCAGTGGCCTCCTACTGATCCTCACTGCTTTAAAAACATGCCGGCCTCCTGTGACAGAGGAAAGCACGCACCTGAACTGTTACACACAAGCGTTCTGTGTGCTGTGTGCTCTCTGTCGGCATTTGCTGTGTTCGGGTGTGGTGTGAGACACCTGGGCCGGCGAAGCAGCAGGTTAAGTTCTGCTCTAAGGATCCCCAGCTACACAAGCAACTGTTGATTCCTGATTTCCACAGGTTGGGACTCCTGTGCTCTTCCTTTCATGGGACTCTAGAAGAGCCTGTGAGGTCCTGGAGGTTGTCGTTGTGTTTAGTCCCGAGAGAGTAAGCAGATGCTATCTCGCTGGAGGTGCTATATCTAGGAATATCAGCATCTCTTATTACAGGAACCCATGAGGTAGAATTAATATTAGACTGGGAAAGGACTGGAAAGGAGATGCATGCCTTTGCGAACAGTTAAAGAAGTGGCCATCCCCGTTTCTTTCTCCATATGCACCCCCAATATCCTTCTCATTCTGTAGTCTAGTTCAAACTTTTGGTGTATGGAGATAAATTTTCTTTTGTGGAATGAGATTGGGTAGAAGGTGATTTATCACTTCTAAGCGGGTAAGTCTCTTGTCCTCAGGCCCTGAGACTGGTGCTACAGTCACACCTCCTCCATGTGCTCTGGTGGCCAAGGACACAGGCTTCTGGTGACTTAGAAGTATGGAGGGAGGACCAGACAGCTAAGGGATTCACACAGAGCCCTTTGCAGAAGGCTTTGTGTACATTGTAGTCTGTCTTCAGTGGTCCGTGGCTTTTGGTCTGAGTTCTTTCTGTGGAGTTTATATAGTCATATACATTGCATATGTGAAAGAGCACCCCAGAGATTCACGTAGTCAAAGCCCAAATCTTAACAGGCATTGCTCAGTGCCCCCAGTCCAGCAGTGACATGACCGAGCACGTCACAATATTCTACTACACCAAGGCAGACAAAGGACCGGCTATGCTGGCACCAAGTGCTAAGGAGCAAAACAAGGCGAGGAAGGAAAGGGTGAAGTGGATCGCACCTGTGCGTTATGCAACAGTTATCTGATTCTCGTCTAATTCTTGATACAGTTTGAGTGTTCAAAACTGATCTTTGCTTGTGGCCGGGAAGATGGCTGAGTCAACAAAGCACTTGCATACAAGTGTTAGGACCCCCAGCTCCCAAATAAAAAGCCAGCATGGTGGTATGCATCTATAGTTCCTGTCACTGCAAGAGGGAGTCAGAGGCAGATCTCTGCAGCCTATTGGTCAGGCATCCTAGCCAATCCATTGATCCTGGTTCAAAGTGGGCTCTGTCAAGAATGCGAGGTGGAGAGTGATTGAGGAAGGCGCTCAGTCTCACTTATGGCCCCCACATCCACGAATGGGTACACGGGTACACATCCACATGTGTACAACCCACACAGGCTCACCTACGTAAGTAATGCCCAAATCCACAGTCACATACGAATCTGACATTGCAGAGGTTTTGTGTCTCAATAAAATGGTTTGTTGAGCAGTCACGTTGCCTGTGGCGCTGAATCCCAGATGTGTGGAGCAGTCGCCATGGTGGGCAGGTTTCTAGAGGGAGTGGTTTTTAGAGGGCCACATTCTGCCTCTCTATACCCGGGATCACTCTCTTGGACCCCGCCCACTGCTCACTTATTGGTCACTGGGATAGATTACTTCATAGAATCATCTTAAAGGGTTAGTTTGTCTTAGAGTTTGTGGGCTCCTGTCCATGGTCACTTGGATCTGTACTATCATGGGGCAAGGGGGATATGTGGCAGCCCAATCGTTCACCTTATGGCTACAAAGAAGCAAAGAGAGAAAAAGAGAAGAGGACCAGGGTCCCGAGTATCTCCTTCAAGGGTGTAGTCCCTAGTGACCTAACTTCTCCAAAATTTCATCCCACTGCCTGCCAACCAAGCCTTTAGCACACAGGCCTTTATGGGGACAGTTCAGTGGCACCTACCTCCTCACGCTCGAGCTGGCACAGTACCTTCCACACCTCATCATGTTTCGAGTTACTCAGCCTTTGTGTGTGGTGGCTTTTCTGACCTCCAGATCTCTTAAGTCTTCGGAATGAGTGTTCCTTCCAGTCCCATCTTGGTTACTCAAAGAAGGGTCTGTGTAAACAGCTCCAAGTTGACACCCTTTGGCCCAGTTTTTCCTCCACATTTTCTTGGAGAGTGTCTTGAAGAACATGGAGACAAAGTTTCACTTGAGGAGAGTCCTCTGGGGAACAATAGCCTCTGTGTTCCTTACAAGAACCCTTTGGAGCACAAGCTAAACTAAGTGGGCGGACCCTGGCAAGGCTGTCCCAAGAGTAGGAAGACAGTGTAATTATCTTCCCCTGCAGGGGTCTTTCTGTTGACATTTCCTGGTCTGCAGAGAGTCCTCCCTCCCTCCCTCCCCCTTTTCTCCCTCCCTCCCCCTCCCTCCCTTCTCCTCCTCCTCTCTCCCCCCTCTCTCTCTCTCTCTCTCTCTCTGTGTGTGTGTGTGTGTGTGTGTGTGTGTGTAACCTTTGGAATGGTGTTCTGGAAACATCCACAGCCATTGTACCAGACAAGGTGTAGAAGAAGTGAAAGTAGCCGGTTATGACACAAGTAGGAGTTTGTGAGACCCACTGAATTCAGTGTTTTAACCTGAAGTCTTAATATGCTCTTATTTCTCCCTTAGAGTAACCCCATTATTTTAAGCTAGCGAAATGGGACCCCTGAGTCAGAGCAGGTGCTACAAAGTACCTAGCAAGAATGAAGGCAGGTAGAAGCCTTGGGGAAACTTTGTTTGTATGTTGAAACATTTTATCTTAAATAACATGCTGATAAATGTATCTTGTGTTCTAGAAGGGCACCTCTTTAATATAGTACTCATTCTGTGTGACAATTTAAATGTAAATGAAGCAACGTTTTAAATACAATTGTATTAGCCCTTCTCAAGAGCTTGACAGCAATATGCAGGAGCCTAGTAACCACTGTGGCTTGTGGCTACTCTGCTCTGCATTAGAACCTTCCCCTCATCCTTGTACACTGTCCTGGCACTGCTGGTGTAGAATATAACCCAAGAATCAGCAGCAGCCACTGCCATCCATCTGGTCCATCTTCTGAGCCATGGGAGGATTAAAAAATATCGTACTGTGACAGCCCAACCATCTGAGGGTAGTGCAGGGGACCACTGACTGGTTCGAGCAACATCTTTTTATAACCACCACAATTCTGGCTTTGTGTGCAGTGACCTTAAAGTATGGAATCCTGTTTGGGCAACATGGTTGCTTCCTTACAGGACACGTAGGACTGATTTTAATTTTAAAAAATGGGAGAAATGTTTTAAATGTGTGGGTAGATAAGAAGGAGGCAGTGAAGGGGAAAGCTGAGGGGAGGTAACCTCCTCAAGCTCTCCGTGTGTGTTCTGCTCTGCAGTGTTCCTTATAAACTTGGCTAGATTACTGACTTAGCATTTAGAGGTCGTTGTTTTCTCTGTTGGTGAGGAGCAGGAGAAAGGTGGTTATCGTGTTCTTGCTTAGACCAGGCATGCTGGATAAATATTTACTATCTGACAAGGCCTGTGAGAACAGGACTCGGTTGTGGCTGCCCAGGAGGGGTAGCATTCTCCTCATAACTGAGCAAGGCTTCGTGAAGTCGCTGCCAGCCAACATTACATTTCCAGCGAACTGAAGAGAAGCCGCCTAAGGAAACGCAGAATGAGCCCTAAGGGCATGTGAACCCTGCTCTCAGGTTCTAAGAACGTTCTGCGGTGACTCTAGATTTTGTGGGAAGACTTAAGACCCAATACAGTTCAGAGAAAGGCTGGAGTGTGCCTTCAAATGGCATGAAGAGACCAGGACATAAGTAATTTTCAAGCTCACTGCTTACTGGATGTACATGAAGCAAGGGTATTGGAGTGACAAGATGTAGCAAGAGGAGATGACCTCCTTGGGCTTAAAAAATGATAGAACAGGGACTTACCAGGGTAGTTCAGCCAGCCCAGAATGTGCTCTGTCCTGTCCAAGTGCAGAAGGATTCATAGTGCTGTTTTATGGAGACAGCCATTTTAGAGCAGGCAGCCATTTCCTGTATGCATTCTTTCTGTTTCTCCTAGAGCTGATTCCACAAATCTTTGATCGAGGCTCAGTTTCCAGACATTTTTGGACTGTGAATTCACTGTGACACTTTGTCAAACTACGCTGCTCTCGCTGTCTTTTATTCTTTGCCAACAAGTACACTTGGGTACACAGAAACCCATCCTCCCGTTACTCTTTCCTTCTGTGTGAGGAAAACCAAGAGTGGAATGGCCATAGCTTCAAATCATTACATTTGGAGCAGCAATGTCCAGAAGTCAGCTCCAAAGGGTTTCGTTGTCTTTGGTTTGGTTTGGTTTGTTCCGGCAGGAGCAGAAAGCATGTCATCTTTTAAGAACAAAAAACAAAACCAAAAATCGTGTCTCTAAAGATTTTATTATTTTTTTCAAATCCCTATCTACTTACCTGAGGGGCTGTATAATGAAGAGGACCAGCATTGTGCACCTGGCCTGGTAAACATTGGTGCTCCTGCAAAGCAGCGTTAGTGAGTCTCTCTTTCCTAAACCATGGCACCACCATACACGTGACATTCCTCTGTCAAGTCCAGATTAGGGGTGACTGAGAGGACACTGCTAAGACAGAGAGCAGGCAGCACCATTCAGTGTTCTCAGCAGACCCAGGAAGAAGGAGAGAACAGCTTCACCCATAGCCCAGGCCTTGCCGTTCTTGCTCAATGGAGAAGGCCAGGAGTTGATAGATGCTTACTGAATCGCTACCTCTGAGCCAAACCCTAGTTTGTCAGTGTGAGAGCTTTGAAAGCCTTGGAAATCTTCAGCTAAGGCCGACCTGCTGCATGTCCATCTCTGGCTCTGTGTGAGGTGAGTCAGTTTGCAAATGGATTCAACTCGCTGATCAAGTTCAGCGGGGTCTTGCAGAATGCTGTCCACCGATTCGAGATGGTTTTGTTATGATTTATCTAAACTAAAAAATTTAGTCCAAAAGTAAAGATCAATTCAGGTTTGGTAATTCCTATGTTAGTTAGGCTGTTCAGCCCGGAAAGGAATGAACGTTAAAATTCTTCAGCAGTAATACTTCTGTCTGGAATATTGGATTATCTACGTATGTGTGCGCTGTTCTGAGACTTTGTCTAGATTGATACTGGACACAACTGCAGTTATTCTAAGCACAAGAAAGTGTCAGGAACAGGGATGACCTCAGGCCACTGCCTACCCTCCAGCCCATTATTGGTCTATGCCATGTGTGGAGCGCATTCACCTGGGGAGCCTTTGAATTGTTTAGGGACAGGACACCCAGGTGACATGTGACACCTGGGGGGCTTAAAGGAAATCCTGGCCCGAGAGAATCTAGCAGATTGGGGTCTTCCGTGTCCTTCTCTCTAACTTCCCATTAGAGCATCCTGGATGTGGACCCTCACACCTCCCTTTCCCAGATTGCCCAGATGCAGGCTCCTCTCTGCACAAGCTCACTCTCCTCCCCCTGGATTGGCTTACACACAAGATTCTCTGCCATCAGCTCAGTCTCCCAAGCCCTTCCATTCCAGTTCCCTGGATAAAATAACATTTCTTGTCTGAGTCAGCAGGAGCACTCCTCCCCAGGCTGGGCAGACATGGGAATTGTTTTAAATCACAGGGACTGCCAGAGACTAGCCCACAGTTCCCTGCCCATCTCCTCAAGTGCACACAGTACTTGCTGGTGAGCCTGCCTTCCCTTCTGGGCTCCTGAGCCCCCATTAAAGTGCCCATAAACTATAAAGCATTTTTTTTTCCATCGGCAAAGTGATTTAAATGACTTCGAATGATGCCGATTTAAATGACTTTCACACGATGGCTTTTAAATGACAGCAGATGAATCTCCATTTGTCACCTTCCTATGAGTCCAAGTCAGAATGAGGACCCCGGTGTGTTATTTATTATTTAGAGAACTGGCTGATCGCCCTGCGGGTTGTTGTGGAGTCCCCGTGAGGAGGGACGGAATGTCCAGTCTTCTGGTCTCTCTTGGAGCACAATGAACCCGATGCAGTTAATTAGAGGATGTGTTTGCCCGGGGCAGGAGTTCTGCAGGTCCAAAACCTTGTCCAAATAATGCCCTCGGACTCTAATTATGTGGACTTGCAGCGCTCGACAGCCATCTGTGCGTGGTTTTGTGAAGCAATTATGTTGCAGGTGTGTGGTGGAGATGAAGTCATGGCTTAATCATTTGGTGAAGCAGCAGGCATTTTGGACCGAGCACTGGATTCGCGCTCTTCCCAGGCTTTTGTTCAGACCAGTTAGTTCTTTGGAATTTTAAGACAACCCCGGGGTAGAAGGAAAGACACGTACTGCAGCTGCGACCAGCTGTATACAATAATTTTAGCATGTCAGCCTGCTCTAGTTTTAAATGGCGTCATAAGAAAACCCTCCTGGTTCTCTCGTAAGTATTACTGGTACAGGAGGGGGAAGACAGAGGGTGGTGTCTCTGAACTCTCTGGAATTCTAGCAAAATTGGAGTAATGTGTGCAGTTGAAGGAGGCGCCTGTCTTTGCACAAATTTAAAGGGCTGCTGTGTCCTGTCACCGAACTCCAGGAAAGAATATTAAATGCTATTCTAGGCCCTGCTTGGTGGCATTCTCCTGTAAGTTCAAGGTCATCCTTACTTACAGAGGGAACTCACGCCACCAGCCTTGGCTGTGTGAAACTCAGTATCCCAAAAAACCAAAATAAGCAAAGTACTGTAAATGATGTTTTAATTTCTTTGAGGATTTAACTTGGGTGGACGGTGTGGTGGCAAAGCTGGGACTGAACCCCAAAGCCTCACATATGCTGGGCACCCATTGCCACCAAACTCTGTCCCTCCAGGGGGCTCTTGAATGATCTTCTGTAATGCTCCCTGTTATAGTAGGGTCTCTACCAGGGCGGGTTTGTAGAGTAATCTGTGCTCCCTGTAACCAGCTGGCCAATAGTTTGCATTTGTTTGTTTTGGGGGTCAGGTGGCATGCGTGGCACATATGGAAGGCACAGGACAACCTTTGTGAGTATTAAGTGTGTTCTCTCCTTCCAACGTTTGGGTCCTAGGAAAGGAACTCAGTTTGTTGTGCTCCATGGTAAAGGCCCCTAGCCTCTGAGTCACCTCAGACCCAGGGTGCATTTTGGCCTTGACAGTCATACCCAGTGGAGTAGCAGCTAATCAGCTATAAAGCATGCCAATAAGAAAGGCAACTTAGACTCCCCGCGGATGCCTGTGCAGGGCTGAGCATAGCCGTGCTTGCCCCTAGCCCCTCACTGGGCAGCCGAGTGGTCCTGGGGAGGCCCCTATTTTTGAGCACTGTCAATGTGCACTTGGAACATTTCCTCTCTAAGCCGCCTACAATCTATTTTTTTAGTTAAGATATTTTGGGGGTTCCACATGCATGTATGTATCCATGTCCAGATATATGTGGGCATGTGTGTGAGCAAGAGTATGCATGCACACGCACACACAAGTGTGGAGGCCCTTGGCTGATGTCAGGCGTTGTCTTCCATCACTTTTGCCTTACTGACTGAGGCAGCGTCTCTCACCTGAACCCAGAGCTTGCCAGTACAGCGTCTAGCCAGCCTGCTCTGTGATCTCCTGTCCCACCCTAGCAAGCACTGAATTTGGACACACACACACACACACACACACACACACACACACACACACACACATACACACTCACCACACACATACACACACACACATACACATACACACACATACACAAATACACAAAACACACAC